>NW_011384202.1:0-589 GCF_000754665.1 Bison bison bison
AACAGATTTGTGAACTCAGCCAAGCACAGTGGTGGCAGGGCCTAGCTGCTACAAAGAAGACATGTTTTAGACAATACTCATGTGTATGGGCAAAAAACTCGAGGACTGTACTTGTGACTAATTGTATAACAGGTTATTTTAGTTTCTGTTCTGTGGAAAGTGTAAAGCATTCCAACAAAGGGTTTTAATGTAGATTTTTTTTTGCACCCATGCTGTTGATTGCTAAATGTAATAGTCTGATCATGACGCTGAATAAATGTCTTTTTTTTTTTAATGTGCTGTGTAAAGTTAGTCTACTCTGAAGCCATTTTGGTAAACTACCCCAACAGTGTGAAGTTAGAATTCCTTCAGGGTGATGCCAGGTTCCATTTGAAATTTATTTACAACCTGCTTGGTGGAGAAGCTGTTGTCTTCAGAACCTTGGTGTAGTTGAACTGACAGTTACTGTGTTGTGACCTGGAGTCCATCATTAAAAGGGTCACCCATGCAAAGTCATGGTAGTTTTTTTTTTATTTTTTTGGTTATTAATGATTGTTGGCACACTCCTATGCAATATATCTAAATTGAATTATGGTACCAGATAAAGTTA
>NW_011384203.1:0-537 GCF_000754665.1 Bison bison bison
GTGGGCTGATGTCTATGGGGTCGCACAGAGTCGGACTACGACTGAAGTGACTTAGCAGATCTAGGTCTATTTCTTGGTTCTTTATTCTGTTTCATAGATCTATTTGTTTCTTCTTTTGCAAACATATTACTGTCTTGATCACTGCAACTTTATAGTAAGTTTTGAAGCCAGATAGTGTCAGTCCTCTGAAATGCTTTCTTTACTTAAACGTCCATTCCTAGTTGCTCCAGTACCTCTGCAACTACTATATTTCAGTGAGTTTGTGCATGTCTGTTTTTTAATCCTTCTTGCTCTTTTATGGACTGTCCTGATCATCTTATCACTTTGCTTTCTTTATTTAATAATCTATATTGAAATTTATAGCTAATTGTTTTTAAATTTACATGTGGCAAGCTTCTCCCCCGAACCCTTCTCATTCTCATCAGAAAGAAGTTCCATTGAAAGTAAGGAAATCAACAATCTCCACAATAATTGCCTCAAGTTCCCATATATCCCCCTATCATACTTTCCCAGAATTCATAATACCTTATGTCATAT
>NW_011384204.1:0-954 GCF_000754665.1 Bison bison bison
CAATATTTTCCATATCCTTTTCCGTTATTATTTATCACAAACTATGAATATATTTCCTTGTGCTATACAGTAGGATCTTGTTTATCTATTCTATATATTAACATTATAGTTTGCATCTACTCATCACCAGCTCCCAATCTATGCCTCCCCCCACACTTCCTCTCTTGGTAATCACGTAGTCTGCTCTCTATGTCTCTCAGTCTGTTTCTGTTTCATAGATAAGTTCATTTGTATCATATTTTGGAGTCCACATATAAGTGATAACATGTGATATTTGTATTTCTCTTTCTGACATCCTAAGTATTCTTTTTAATGTTAGTGTACTAGTCAAGTGTTTACTTAATTTCATTTTCAAAACTTTTGTTGCTATTGTATAGAAATCTGCTTGATTTTTAAAATATTTATCTTGTATTCTGCAAGCTTTTTATTACTTCTTGTACTTGTGGTTTCTTCAGGATTTTCTATATATAAAAGTATGTTATCTCCAATATACTTTGACTTTTCCTTTCCATTCTGAAGGCTTTTTTTTTTAAACAACAAAAACAATAATCCTTTTCTTACCTGATTGCTCTGGTTATAGAACTGCCAGTATAATATTGAGCCAAAGTGTGGGATAGACTTCCTTGTGTTGTTCCCATTCTTAGGGGGAAAGCTCTCAGTTTTTCATTATTAAGTATGATGTTAGCTGTGGGTCTTTTACAGGTACCCTTTGATTGAGAAAGTACTTTTCTGTTCTTAGTTATTATGTTTTTAACCCCTATTATGAAAAGATGCTAGACTCAGGGAAATGCTTTTTCTGCAGGCAGATATGTTTTTTGTCCTTTATTGTATTAAAATGGCATAATGTCGATTGACTTTCATATAGTGAACCAACTTTGCATACCTCCATAAATCCCAAGTGATCATGTCATATAACCTTTTTTATATGTTGTTAGGGTTTTTTTCCAGCATTTT
>NW_011384205.1:0-819 GCF_000754665.1 Bison bison bison
GAGAAAAACCACGTGGTTCCCCGTCATCGCAAGATGAAGCCCTTTCCCGCTACAGCGTCTCAGGAGAAGTCCCACGTTAGGAATTGGAGGTCGAAACGATACTTGGCACCCTTGATGCGCCCCACAAAGTTCCCGGTATCCCGGTCTCCCTGGAGAGGAACACCGAGGTTTTCCGGCACCACTTCCTATGAGCCCCTTCTACCCTCCTGATCTCCACAGGAGGGTCGACTCCCCTGCTTTGTCTGGAAGGGGTTCCCGTCCTTCCGGTCGCACCTCAGGATGAGGCCGGTCTCACGACAACATTCCAGACGTGGCCTCGTGGTTGCTTCCACATTGCGAAGCACCCCGATTTCCCGGTCCCCTCTTGATAAGAACCCGTTGCCCGGAGACCTCTCCGAACATCACCCTGTGAATGAAGTCAACAAGAAAGGGCAGTGACTGGCCCGTGTATCGTCTAGGAAAAAAAACCCAGTTCCAAATACAGCTCGACATGTGGCCTCTCTCCCCGGGGACACTTCGAGAGGCAAGCGGAGTTCCATGCCTCAGCCCAAGATGAGGCCTGACTCTCCTGTCCCCAGTCTGCAGGGACCCTGCGATCGGAGTCTGAAATCAGAGGAACCCTGAGGTTCCTGCCTCAACTGGAGATGAGGCCCTCTTCCAATGCACCAAACCCCGTGGAGTCCCGAGAGGCCCCCCCCGACTTCCAGTTTCCCTGACTTCTCAGAGCCACCATGAGAAGCCCCCTGAGGTCACCTGCACAAGTCGAGGGAATCCAGAGTTCCCTGCCTCAACCCGAGAAAGACCTCGAGAGACCTTCTT
>NW_011384206.1:0-768 GCF_000754665.1 Bison bison bison
CCCTGGGGCCCTGGGGCCCTGGGCTTTTTAACCTGGTTTCACACGCAGAGCTGGACTGAGCGCATGGCCAGGTCCATCAGCAAGCAGACCAGTGTAGATTCTTGGTTTGTTCCACCGCATGCCCTGCACCCTGCAGCCAGGCATCCCCAATGGAGAATGTGCTGTACGGCTTTCCCATGCCATGAGAGCTACCTATGGCTACTTTCAGGAAGCTGTCTGCTCCCTGAGAACAGAAACTTCCTTGCAGCTGCTGTGCCCAGCACAGGCCAGGCCCAACGTTACAGAGGCAGGCTCTGGCTGAGTTCATGATGACATGCTAAGTAGTGGTCCAAATATCAAGACTAATTTGTTGCTGTGCCATTGTGGAATGATTAAAGACTAGGCGGTTTAAAAACTTTTAGACCTCTGAGCGTAGCAAATGTACCTGATTTTCTTCTGGGTATAAAGAGAAAAACAAAAACAAAAAAAACAGCGTGCTGGGGGAGGGATGCGGCAGGGAGGAGGCAGACACATACCAGAGTCATGATGCCCAGCTGGTCTCCCTCCTGTGCCAGGCTGTGCCGCCTCGTTCTGGGCTTGGGCAGGGGCGGGCAGGAGCCAGCATGCGAGGAAGTGGGAAGCAGGTTGAGGGAGCTCACTGATTTAAAACGACGGAGGCTGCCTAAGCTCCCCCTGTCCTCCCTGCTCTCAGTCTCCTCGGCCCGCTGCTCCGTGTTCTCCTTCTCTTCTTCGATCAACCTAAAATAGAATAAAATACGTCACCTGCCT
>NW_011384207.1:0-675 GCF_000754665.1 Bison bison bison
AGATCTCAATTACAGGAGAAAAACTATTAAAAATTCCAACATATGGAGGCTAAACAACATGCTTCTGAATAACCAACAAATCATAGAAGAAATCAAAAAAGAAATCAAAATATGCATAGAAAGGAATGAAAATGAAAACACAACCCAAAACCTATGGGATACTGTAAAAGCAGTGCTAAGAGGAAGGTTCATAGCAATACAGCTTACCTCAAAAAAACAACAAAAAAGTCAAATAAATAACCTAACTCTACACCTAAAGCAACTAGAAAAGGAAGAAATGAAGAACCCCAGGGTTAATAGAAAGAAAGAAACCTTAAAAATTAGGGCATAAAAGAGACCATAGCAAAAATCAACAAAGCCAAAAGCTGGTTCTTTGAGAAGATAAATAAAATTGACAAACCATTAGCTGGACTCATCAAGAAACAAAGGGAGAAGAATCAAAATCAACAAAATTAGAAATAAAAATGGAGAAATCACAACAGACAACATAGAAATACAAAGGATCATAAGAGACTACTATCAGCAACTATATGCCAATAAAACAGACAACTTGGAAGAAATGGACAAAATTCTTAGAGAAGTATAACTTTCCAAAACTGAAACAGGAAAAAATAGAAGATCTTAACTGACCCATCACAAGCACAGAAATCGAAACAGTAATCAGAAACCTTGCAG
>NW_011384208.1:0-677 GCF_000754665.1 Bison bison bison
CTCGGAGCCTGCATTGCTTGTGTGGAGTGTGTTTGGTGAAGGAGACTCCACTGTCTGCTTCGAGGTTGAGGTGTGGGTGTTGCTGGGTGCCCATTTCTATCAGTAGATCTTGTGGAGGGGTGTGTGTTTGTACAAGGGTGCCAGTTAAAGGTCCTTTTCTCTCCCTAAAGCTCGACAGGCTCTCAGGACAGCCCCGGGAACAACCCCAGCAGTGGCACCAGCAGGCAGGACTCGCTGCACAAAGCCCCAAAGAAAAAGGGCATCAATTAAGTCCTCCATCAGCCTCTTGTTTCGCAAGAAGGAAAAGGGCCGGCCTGAAGACCCCAACAAGGAGGCATTAGGACCAGGTGGGTGCTTCACCTTTCAGAGGGAGGAGGGCCTGCAGGCATCTCCCTTCTGTGTCTCCCCTGTTGTCCCCACAAGGCTCCAGTCACTCACGCTGGGGGTCCTCCTAGGAGCAGGAGTGGAAGAGGCGTCTGTCTTCTCAATGGGTCTGAGATGATCAGATGAGTTAATGAGTGGATGGATGGATTGATTAGTGAGTGGATGGTTGGATGAACAGATGGCTGGCTGGATGGGTGGATGGACGGAGCATGGAATGAATAAAGCAGATGATTGTACTCCAATGCTAGAAACATATTGTACGAAATCAATTGAGTAGGAGCTAGGCAATGATT
>NW_011384209.1:0-836 GCF_000754665.1 Bison bison bison
ACTGATCACGTGTTTATCAGGCAGTGATCAGTGACTGACAGGCGCTGATCAGGGGACTGTGCACGCACTGATCGGGTGGCTGATCAGGAACTCGACCCCCCTGACCGCGCATGCAGTGATCACGTGCTGGTCGTTCACTGACCACGTGTTTATCATACGGTGATCACGTGACTGAGAGGCGCTGATCACGTGACTGTGCCGTCAGGGATCACGTGGCTGAGCAGGCACTGATATCGTGACTGAGCATGCACTGATCATGTGCCGGGAGCCGGGGAGGCATTCCACTCTGGACAAAGGTCATGAGGAAGGAGGCTCGGCATACGCAAATGCGGGATCGAGCCTCAGGAGTCCACCCGGATATTCTCGAGCATCTCCCCCAGAAAAACCGGAGTCTGCCTACTGTATTGCTTTGTGCTCTCACCTCTGATTTCACTGGGGGCTGTCCCCCACCACCATCTCGCTCTCTCTGTCAAAGAGTTAACTTACAGCTCCAATTCATAAAGTTCCTTGTCATTCTTCCCTTTAACTTCCAGCTGAGTCTCCATCTGGAGCGCGGAACCCACCACGCTTACTAATTATGCCTGGGCTGCTAAGACCCACTCGAGAAGGTGTCTAGGGTGAGGCACCTTTCGCTATTCGAGAGGGCGCCTGCGGCCTATGTAAGTGGTGCAAACTTCTGGTCTTGAAGATTGATTGGTCTTCCGCGTAAACCAAGCTACTCAGTCTCTTTTCTCCACCGAATTTTCCTACTGAGCTCTCCTCATACTATTCTTCTTGACATCTCTGATTAGCATATAAATAGTCGCCTAGGCCATCTCTCCTTCGAATACCCTGGA
>NW_011384210.1:0-597 GCF_000754665.1 Bison bison bison
ATTGTATCAGGAAAGAGAGACAGCATCCCTTTCTATAGGTCTAGCTCAGTGCTTCATTCGCATGCTTCCTTAGAAGAGCAAGTTGCCCTGGATAATGTAAACAATGGTAGTTTCACCATTTGAAGTTGCTAAAGTTGAAAAAATTCCAAGGATTTTATCTTCTTCTCCTGCTGAATATCTTAATAGTATTAGGATGAAAGAGGTTTGTTTTGAGGTTAATTTATTTTTCTTCTTAAAGCATAAAATCTGAACAGATGGGAATCACAGATTTGGCTTAGTGAGAACTGAAGTTGTTTCATACACTTTTGTTTTGTCTTTAGAAACAAAACCCAACAGCATTAATTTAGCCTGGATCTGTACAATACTAGTATTGTCCATCATCGCTCAATGATGGAGTGTTAACTGCAGCTGTAGATTCAGCATCTAGGCCTTTGTTGTATTTTTCAAGAAGCCATTAACAGGGCTTCTTTTTTGGTTTAGGATTGCCCCCCCTTTTTATTTGCATGTGCTTTTTCCACAAAATACTTAAGTTGCTAAAAGCTGGCATCAGCCATAAGAAGGATACTTAAACTATTTTTGAAATTAAACTTGAATTAA
>NW_011384211.1:0-936 GCF_000754665.1 Bison bison bison
TGATCACAGAGCTGATCATACACTGATCACGAGACTGTACATTCACTGATCAGGTGGCTGATCAGGCACTGATCACGTGGCTGATAATACCCTGATCTCGTGGCTGATCATGCACTGATCACGTGGCTGATCATACTCTGATCACATGACTGATCATGCACTGATCACCTGACTGATCATACACTGATCCCGGGACTGATCATGCACTGATCACGTGGCTATCATGCACTGATCATGTGACTGCACAGGCACTGATCAGGTGGCTGATCAGGCACTGATCACGTGGCTGATAATACCCTGATCACGTGGCTGATCATGCACTGATCATGTGACTGATCATGCACTGGTCAATTGGCTGTCATGCACTGATAACCTGGCTGATCATACACTGATCACGTGAATGACCATGCACTGATCACGTGCCTGATCAAGCACTGATCACTTGCCTGACCATGCACTTATCACATGACTGATCCTGCACTGATCACGTGCCTGATCATGCACTCTTCACGTGCCTGATCATGGACTGATAACGTGGCTGATCATGTATGGTTCACGTCGCTATCATGCACTGATCTCGAGATTGCCCATGCACTGGTCACAAGGATGATCATACACTGATCACGTGACAGATTATGCACTGATCACGTGGCTATCATGCACTGATCACGTAGCTTTCATGCACTGATCACATGGCTATCATGCACTGATCCCCTGGACTGAGTCATGCACTGAGTCACGTGACTGATCATGCACTGATCACTTGGCTGATCATGCACTGATGACGTGGTTGATCATGCACTCTTCACGTGTCTCTCTTGCACTGATCACGTGACTGCACAGCCACTGATCACGTAATTGTAGGCAATGATCACGTGGCTATCATGCACTGATCACGTGACTGATCATGGACTGATCACATGGCTATCATGCACC
>NW_011384212.1:0-846 GCF_000754665.1 Bison bison bison
CCTGAGGTTCCTGCCTCAATTGGAGATGAGGCCCTCTTCCAATGCACCAAACACAGTGGAGTGCCGAGAGGCCCCTCCCACCTCCAGTTTCCCTGACTTCTCAGAGCCACCATGAGAAGCCCCCTGAGGTCACCTGCACAAGTCGAGGGACCCCAGGGTGTCCTGCCTCAACTCGAGAAAGACCTCGAGAGACCTTCTTCAACACGTCTCGAGGCCAGATTCCCCTACCATGACTCGAGAGCAATGACGCGCTCCCCCTCGCCACTCGCATGGAGACCCGACTTCCCTGGCGCCCCACGTGAGGCTCAGTGACCCTCCGTCGTACCTAGGGAGAAACCGCACACTGTGGCCGCCGCTCGAGAACAACCCTGAGACTCCCCGATCATCGCGAGTTGAGGGCCTTCGTCTCCTGTATGGCCTAGAGACCAATCTCTCGACCTCTCTCCAACGTCTCAGGAGGCTTGACTCCCTTTAGTCCACCCAGTGAACTCCAAGAGATACCCGTCGCGACTCGAGAGCAGAGCGGGGTTCTTTGCTTCCACTCGACATGAATGCCTGTCTCCCCGGGTGTGTCTGGAATGCAACCCGGAGATCCCTGTCGCCCCTGGAGAGGAACATTGGCTTCTGGACAGAAGCCTAGATGAGGTCTATTGGCCCTGCAGTCACTCGAGAGCAATCCCCAGCTTTCCTTCGCAACTCGAATGGAAGATTGGACTTCCCTGGGCCAACACAAGAGGCATCCTGAATTCCCCGTCGTAATTCGAGAATCCTGCCACAACTCGAGAAAAACCACGTGGTTCCCCCGTCATCGCAAGATGTAGCCCTGTGCCACTACAGCGTCTCAGG
>NW_011384213.1:0-901 GCF_000754665.1 Bison bison bison
CATATAAATAGTCGCCTAGGCCATCTCTCCTTCGAATACCCTGGATCAGTTGGGGCTGGGCCCCGGCAGGTGGCGACCGAACAGGGACCTCAGGAGGCAATACTCAAAGAGCTGAGCAGACACGAACCACGCAATCAGCAGGCAATAAGCATGGAGCTCAGCAGTGACGAATCATGCTGCTCAACAGGCAATAATCAAGCACCTGAACAGGCAGGAATCATGCAGCTCTGCTGGCAATTGTCAAGCAGATGAGCCGACAGGAATCACGCAGCTCAGATGGCAATTGTCATGCAGATGAGCCGGCAGGAATCACGCAGCTCAGCAGGCCCTGATCACGTGACTCTGCAGGCACAGTTCACGTGGCTGATCAAGTACAGATCTCGTGACGGAGCATGCACTGATCACGTGGCTATCATGCACTGATGACGTGACTGCGCATGCACTGATGACGTGGCTGATCGGGCACTGATCACATGGCTCATCATGCACTGATCACGTGTTTATCAGGCAATGATCAGTGACTGACAGGCGCTGATCATGGGACTGTGCACGCACTGATCTCGTGGCTATCATGCACTGATCACGTGACTGCGCATGCAGTGATGAAGTGGCTGTTCGGGCACTGATCACGTGTTTATCAGGCAGTGATCAGTGACTGACAGGTGTTGATCAGGGGACTGTGCACCCACTGATCAGGTGGCTGATCAGGAACTGACCACCTGACCGCGCATGCAGTGATCACGTGACTGGTCGTTCACTGATCACGTGTTTATCATACGGTGATCACGTGACTGAGAGGCGCTGATCACGTGACTGTGCCGCAGTGATCACGTGGCTAAGCAGGCACTGATATCGTGACTGAGCATGCACTGATCAGGTGCCGGGAGCCGGGGAGGCATTC
>NW_011384214.1:0-716 GCF_000754665.1 Bison bison bison
CTGAGTTTTGACACATTTCCTTTCTCTAATTAGCAGACTGCTAGCAGCTATATGGCTCTTCCCTGTAGCTCAGATGGTAAAGAATCTGCCTGAAATGCAGGAGACCCAGGTTAGATCCCTGGGTCAGAATGATCCTCTGGAGAAGGGAATGGCAATCCACTCCAGTATTCTTGCCTGGAGAATCCCATGGACAGAGGAGCCTGGTGGGCCACAGTCCATGTGGTCACAAAACACCACTACTACTAGTAGCTATATACCATTCGCCTAAAGACTATCAGGGACACTCTTCTGCCCCTTCTGATGTCTATCTCAGAAGCTTTCTCTATCTCTTTTATACTTTAATAAAACTTTATTACACAAAAGCTCTGAGTGATCAAGCCTCGTCACTGGCCCCAAATTGAATTCTTCTCCTCTGGAGGCCAAGAATCATGGCGTCTTTCGTGGTTCAGCAACAGCCTTTCAGAAGGGACATGATTCAGCTCCAAGAATAAATGTCTGCCATCCATTCTGTGGAGAAAGCAATGGCATCCCACTCCAGTACTCTTGCCTGGAAAATCCCATGGGAAGAGGAGCCTGGTAGGCTGCAGTCCATGAGGTTGCTAGGAGTTGGACATGACTGAGCAACTTCACTTTCACTTTTCTCTTTCATGCATTGGAAAAGGAAATGGCAACCCACTCCAGTATTCTTGCCTGGAGAATCCTAGGGATGGGGGAGC
>NW_011384215.1:0-703 GCF_000754665.1 Bison bison bison
GGGAAGGCGAGAGCTGAGCTGAGGCACCAGTCAGGCACCAGTCACGTCTCCCACACTCCCGCAGCCTGCTCCTTCCCGGGCGCGAACGCTAGAAGCTGGGCAGGGCTTGGGGAGGCTCGCCCAGCCCAGAGCAGCCTCTCGGCCGGGGCTCTGTGCTATCGCGCCTGGGCGCAGAGCTGGAGCTCCGCCGGTGTGGAAGCTCACTCGGTGCTTCCCAGTAACACGCTTGCAAGCACCGGCCGGCAGCCAGCCTCTTCTCTCCCGCGTTCCGGGCATTGGGCTCCAAACCTGGGACCAAAGTACTGCCCGGAGCTCACTGATCATGGGCTGGTTCCCCTGCGCTGCGGCTGTGCTAGGGAGCCCAAACGCACAGGGGAAGCCCGCACAGCACATCCACCTGCCTCTAGGCGGGAGGACAGCTCCAGGGAAGGCCCGGTCTGGGCAGGGCGCTTTTCTGGGGCACCAACGGAGCAACACTCTGGCTGTGGAGCCGCCTCCCCAAGCCAGGGGCACCGGGACCCTGATTCCCTCCGTGCGGCGCTTAGTCTGGGCGGGGAAGCACGAGCTTGGGAATGCAGCCTGGGGCGCTTCCTTTCCCTCGGAAAGAGCTCTCCCTGCGGGAGGCTTTGGCAGTGTGCACACCCCCAGCCCCTAAGCCCTCTGCAAGGACGCCTGGCTCCTAGGTCCGAAGGGAAGGCGAGAG
>NW_011384216.1:0-706 GCF_000754665.1 Bison bison bison
GTTTCTATGCAAATTTTGATTTCTTTTTTGATTTCTTCTGTGATTTGTTGGTTATTCAGCAGCGTGTTGTTCAGCCTCCATATGTTGGAATTTTTAATAGTTTTTCTCCTGTAGTTGAGATCTAATCTTACTGCATTGTGGTCAGAAAAGATGCTTGGAATGATTTCTATTTTTCTGAATTTACCAAGGCTAGCTTTATGGCCCAGGATGTGATCTATCCTGGAAAAGGTTCCATGTGCGCTTGAGAAAAAGGTGAAATTCATTGTTTTGGGATGAAATGTCCTATAGATATCAATTAGGTTTAACTGGTCTATTCTATCATTAAACGTTTGTGATTCCTTGTTAATTTTCTGTTTAGTTGATCTATCCATAGGTGTGAGTGGGGTATTAAAGTCTCCCACTATTATTGTGTTATTGTTAATTTCTCCTTTCATACTTGTTAGCATTTGTCTTACATATTGCGGTGCTCCAGTGTTGGGTGCATATATATTTATAATTGTTATATCATCTTCTTGGATTGATCCTTTGATCATTATGTATTGACCTTCTTTGTCTCTCTTCACAGCCTTTGTTTTAAAGTCTATTTTATCTGATATGAGTATTGCTACTCCTGCTTTCTTTTGGTCCCTATTTGCATGGAAAATCTTTTTCCAGCCCTTCACTTTCAGTCTGTATGTGTCCCCTGTTTTGAGGTGGGTCTCTTGTA
>NW_011384217.1:0-904 GCF_000754665.1 Bison bison bison
AGAGTGGGCAAGCGGGACGCCGGGCTGAGTGCGAACTGCGGGAGCGAGAGTGCGGAGGGGAGCTGGGCCGGAGAGAGGCGGCAGGGGGCCGAGACAGTGGCAGGGGGCCCGGGGCGCACGGGCTGAGGCGACCCCCAGCCCCCTCCCGCCCGCACACACCCCCACCGCGGCCCCGGAGCCGGGCCGGCGTCGACGCCTAAGGGGGGACCATTACATAACCCCGCGCCCGCGGCGCCTTCGCCGCCGTCGAGGGCGGCCCGAGCGGAGCCCCGGGGGGCGGGCGCTCCAGGCACCTGGCCGCCGAGGTGGGGGCCGAAGCGGCGGCCGTATTATTTTCCGCGGGAGGGGAGGGCGAAGGAGGAGAGAGCGCGGCGCGAGAGGAAGCCGCCTGCGCCGCTCGCCAGAAGCGGGGCCTCCTCGGTGGGCTCGGCGTCGGCGCGGGCAGGCGGCGCTGCTCAGCCCGGCCCCCCTCGGCCCTCTGGGCCGCCGAGCTCCGCGCCCGGCGTCCTCGCCGCGCCTCCGCTGCGCGATGTGAAGCGGCGGCGCCAGCCTGGCTCTCAGCTCGGGCGAGCTCTCTGCGGCCATTAGGGGCCGGTGCGGCGGTGGCGGCGCGGAGCGCGGCGGCAGCAGGAGGAGGAGGGTTCGGAGGGTGGGGGCTCAGGTCCGGGAGGGGGCACCGGGAGGAGGTGAGTGTCTCTTGTCGCCTCCTCCTCTCCCCGCTTTTCGCCCCCGCCTCCTTGTGGCGATGAGAAGGAGGAGGACAGCGCCGAGGAGGAAGAAGCTGATGGCGGCGGCGGAGCTCCGAGAGACCTCGGCTGGGCAGGGGCCGGCCGTGGCGGGCCGGGGACTGCGCCTCTAGAGTCGCGAGTTCTCCGGGATTCGCCGCAGCGGACGCGCTCGGCGC
>NW_011384218.1:0-658 GCF_000754665.1 Bison bison bison
CCTCAATGGACAAGGAGGAGGGATGGATTGGGAGTTTGGATTCATAGATGTAAACTATTATATAAAGAATGGATAAACAATGTCCTACTCTGTATCACAGGGAACTATACTGAAGAAGCCAAAATGGGAAGGAATATGAAGTATTATATATATATAACTGATTCACTGGGCTGTACAGCAAAAACTAACACAATATTGCAAATCAACTATAATTCAATATTTTTTTTTAAAGGAAGCAGAAGCTGGATTGGAATACAGGTCTAACTGATGGACTACAAAGTTCCTGTTTGATTCTCCATGCACACATTTTGACCTCAATTCTGTGAACTTCAGGTCATTATTTAGGAAACAAAAGGACTTAAGTGATTTTTAAAGGTTCTTTCCAAATTAAATATATTTTGAAAATCCATGTCCAACTTTTAAAAATTAACATCAAACACAGATTTAAAAAGTGGATTGGGATACTGAGAGTTAATCTGGAATTTTTTTCACCTTGAAAAGTTGGCAGTTTTGCTGGATTTAAGGCTGAGTGTAACAAGTGAGCCTCGGGTATTTCCTTTTGTGGGTTTATATACTGTCTTATCTCAGTTCTGTTATCCAAGCAACTCTGGAAACCAGAACTTCTGAAACTCATTTGGCTGCGAATTCTGGCTTGACC
>NW_011384219.1:0-507 GCF_000754665.1 Bison bison bison
CTGTGGTCATGTATGGATGTGAGAGTTGGACTGTGAAGAAGGCTGAGCGCTGAAGAATGGATACTTTTGAACGGTGGTGGAGAAGACTCTTGAGGGTCCCTTGGACTGCAAGGAGATCCAACCAGACCATTCTGAAGGAGATCAGCCCTGGGATTTCTTTGGAAGGAATGATGCTAAAGCTGAAACTCCAGTACTTTGGCTACTTCATGCGAAGAGTTGACTCATTGGAAAAGACTCTGATGCTGGGAGGGATTGGGGGCAAGAGGAGAAGGGGACGACAGAGAATGAGATGGCTGGATGGCATCACTGACTTGATGAACGTGAGTCTGAGTGAATTCCAGGAGTTGGTGACCGACAGGGAGGCCTGGTGTGCTGCGATTCATGGGATCGCAGAGTCGGACAGGACTGAGCGACTGAACTGAACTGAACTGATAGTTTCTTTTGCTGTGCAAAAGTTTTAATTTTAATTAAGTCCCACTTGTTTATTTTGTTTTTATTTCCATTACT
>NW_011384220.1:0-1090 GCF_000754665.1 Bison bison bison
GACCTGATGATCTGTGAGCAAAAGAGATGAGTTAATCTGCTCACTTTCACAGCCAACATACAGTGCTGGGTTCAGGCATAGATAACCTTCATGGACACTCCTGTTCCAGAAAGAGGAGGGGAGATGGGAGTCAATAGTAGCAGTTCTGAAATCCCACGGGTTCTTGTTGGCAGTCCTTTGATTAGGATTTAAGGCCTGGAAACTTTCCTAGGCTTCAGTCTCTGAATTTTTAATCCTGCCCTCTGACATGATTCCATTGCATGAAAGGTGGTAGTATATGGTTACAGTGAAACAGTCTCCCTAGCCTGCTTCCTGCTTGTCGAAGGTAGAAGTTCAGAGCTCTCTTATTTTGTACTATTGCTGGTCCTTTCAGTCCAAGCTGAACTTAAATATGTTATCTTAAAACCTTGGTGTGTCTCCTGATAATCTTACTGGTTTTCATGGTAAAGCACTCCACTCCAAAGCCACCATCACACATGTCTTCATAATGAGGCCTATTCTGTCTTGGTTTTCTGCTGAGATAGCTGAGGGATAACACCCTGAAACTTGGTACAAGTCTTATTGTGTGACTGAAATGTCTCTGAGTGACACCCCTGAACTCTTTGGAGGGCATTGGCCTGCCTAAATAATGCCATGAAGCATCCCCTTCCAGCTTTCTGAGGCTTAACAAAGAATTTTACACTCACTCATCTTTAGACCACGTTTATTAAAAATAAATAAATAAATAAGAATTGATGTATAGGTGTTATAAAATGTTATATTTAGACCACCTTATCTCAATGCCCTGGATAGAACCTGGCTTCAGAGCCATTAATTTTAGCATCCTCTGTCATGGTAAAAGCCTGGAAAATTTCGAATTCAGCAAGTTCTGTCTTATTTTTTAATATTTTCTCTTAAATATATATTTTTTAATTTCCCTTTATATTTTACTATAGGCAGCAAGAAGAAACCAGGAAGCACTTTTGGCTGTTTGGCTGGAAATCTCCTTAGCTAGATATCTCAATTAAGTACAGTTTCTCCTTCCTGGTACATTTCTACTTTTCATAAACTGCAGATATAGTGGACTTTTCTCTGCACATTCCCCAGGCTC
>NW_011384221.1:0-595 GCF_000754665.1 Bison bison bison
CTTCCACATTGCGAAACACCCCGATTTCCCGGTCCCCTCTTGGTAAGAACCCGATGCCCGGACACCTCTCCGAACTCCACCCTGTGAATGAAGTCAACACGAAGGGGCAGTGACTCGCCCGTGCATCGTCCGGAAAAGACCCCCAGGTTCCAAATACCGCTCGACAAGTGGCCTCTCTCCCCGGGGACACCTCGAGAGGCAAGCGGAGTTCCATGACTCAAGCCAAGACGAGGCCTGACTCTCCTGTCCCCAGTCTGCAGGGACCCTGCGATCGGAGTCTGAAATCAGAGGAACCCTGAGGTTCCTGCCTCAACTGGAGATGAGGCCCTCTTCCAATGCACCAAACACCGTGCAGTCCTGAGAGGCCGCCCCACCCCCAACTCCAGTTTCCCTGACTTCTCAGAGCCACCATGAGAAGCCCCCTGAGGTCACCTGCACAAGTCGAGGGAAGCCAGGGTTTCCTGCCTCAACCCGAGAAAGACCTCGAGAGACCTTCTTCAACACGTCTCGAGGCCAGGTTCCCCTACCATGACTCGAGAGCAATGACACGCTCCCCCTCGCCACTCGCATGGAGACCCGACTTCCCTGGCGCCCC
>NW_011384222.1:0-588 GCF_000754665.1 Bison bison bison
GGGATCTCGGGGTTGCATTCCAGACGCACCCGGGGAGACAGGCATTCATCTCGAGTGGAAGCAAAGAACCCCGCTCTGCTCTCGAGTCGCGACGGGTATCTCTTGGAGCTCACTGGGTGGACTAAAGGGAGTCAAGCCTCCTGAGGCGTTTGGAGAGAGGTCGCGAGGTTGGCCTCTAGGCCATGCAGGAGACGAAGGCCCTCATCTCCGCGATGACGGGGGAGTCTCGGGGTGGTTCTCGAGCGGCGGCCCCAGGGTGCGGATTCTCACGAGGTACGACGCCGAAGTCAGTGAGCCTCTCGTGGGGCGCCAGGGAAGTCGGGTCTCCATGCGAGTGGTGAGGGGGAGCGCGTCATTGCTCTCGAGTCATGGTAGGGGAACCTGGCCTCGAGACGTGTTGAAGAAGGTCTCTCGAGGTCTTTCTCGGGTTGAGGCAGGAAACCCTGGCTTCCCTCGACTTGTGCAGGTGACCTCAGGGGGCTTCTCATGGTGGCTCTGAGAAGTCAGGGAAACTGGAGGTGGGGGGGGCCGTCTCGGGACGTCCACGGGTTGGTGCATTGGAAGAGGGCCGTCATCTCCAGTTGAGGC
>NW_011384223.1:0-763 GCF_000754665.1 Bison bison bison
GTTTCAGGAAGAGGTGACTCACCCTGACCTTTCCCTCTGCCCGACCCCAGGATGTGACCTTCTCCTGCCTGGGAAGGGCACTCAGGTTTTCAGTGTGCCCCTGAGGTAAGGTGACAGACATTTTTACAATAAGGAACAAAGTTGTGTCTTTCTTGCCTTCCGTTTTCCTCCTTTCATTCATGGGCTGACATGTTGCTGTGGAGAGAGAGTTCTCCTGGGGATTAGCTGACCCTGATTGCGGGTGGTGACTTCAGGGCAATCATGGTTTCAGGTCACTCTGAAGCTCTCTGAGTTGAAACATTAAAAGCAGGCAGGGAGGCTACTGGCTTGCTTTCTCCTGCATTCTTGAAAGGAAAAAAAGTAAGAGCACCATGGGTTTTAAGCTGTGTAGAGCTGACTCCTACCACTTGGTGAGGCTAAAATGGGGCAATGCACATATCCTAAGGTTTTAGCTACAAAAGCAAAGTAATGAAGGTATGGGAATTCCCTGTGGCCTGGAGATTAGGATTCTTGGCTTTCACTGCAGTGGTCTGGATTTAATTTCTGGTCAGGGAACTGGGACCCCACAAGCCAAGCAGCGTGGCCAAATGAATAAAGTGGTTCATTCAGAGAAAATGTGTTGTGATTTAACATGTTTACATGGGATTACTTGCTCATTTTTGCACCTGTAAGAGTCTTTATTTCATTAAGTAATTGAACTCCACTGGATGGGGGTGGGGAGCATCTGAGTTCATTTCATGCCAGTAAACAAGATGATAGGTAG
>NW_011384224.1:0-669 GCF_000754665.1 Bison bison bison
CTTCATAAGGGTGGTGTCATCTGCATATCTGAGGTTACTGATATTTTTCCCAGCAATCTTGATTCCAGCTTGTGCTTCATTCAGCCTGGCATTTCACATGATGTACTCGGCATATAAGTTAAATAAGCAGGGTGACAGTATACATCCTTGACGATCTCCTTTCCCAATTTGAAACCAGTCCATTGTTCCATGTCCAGTTCTAACTGTTGCTTCTTGACCTGCATACAGATTTCTCAGGAGGCAGATAAGGTGGTCTGGCATTCCCATCTCATGAAGAATTTTTCAGTTTGTTGTGATCCACACAAAGGCTTTGGCATAGTCAATAAAGTAGAAGTAGATTTTCTGGAACTCTCATGTTGTTTCTATGATCCAATGAATGTTGGCAGTTTGACCTCTAGTTCCTCTGCCTTTTCTAAATCCAGCTTGAACATCTGGAAGTTCTCAGTTCATGTACTATTGAAGCCTAGCTTGGAGAATTTTGAGCATTACTTTGCGTGTGAGATGAATGCAATTGTGTGATAGTTTGAACATTCTTTGGCATTGCCTTCTTTTGGGATTGGAATGAAAACTGACCTTTTCCAGTCCTGTTGTCACTGCTGAGTTTTCCAAATTTGCTGGCATATTGAGTGCAGCACTTTCACAGCATCATATTTTACAATTTGAAATAGC
>NW_011384225.1:0-903 GCF_000754665.1 Bison bison bison
CACAATTTATGAATGGAAAGCAGAGGCTGAAGACAGGCCTGCACAGAAGTTTCTGAAGTTACCTAGTGGGAATCTGCATTGACATGTGGCTACGTTGAGTGTTATTACTGACTTGAATCCTGTTAACTTGGTCATCTGGGAAATGCACATTTTCAGTCTGAAACTGGCACAAAAGGCTTTTTTTTCTATTTCATTTTGTGTACACCTTCTCTATAGTGTCCTATATCTGGTACTGTTACCTCCAAATATTCCCAGTTGAATGTGCCTTGGGCCTGATATGCACATATTCCGTCTTTTAGGCTTGGCTAAGATAGGAGGTTCAGACGTCTTGTAGACACAGTTTCTCAAATTGGTAGAGGACTTACAATCTACAATCTTTATCCATTACCAGGACATGTCCTTTGAAGGGCTGCAGGTGTTAACAATGAACTTGCCTAGACCCATGCTTTGTGGCCCTAATGGCCCTTCATAGAGCTGAGGACCATTTGATTATCCTTAGGCACTTCAGTTTGGACTGGATTTTATCCTTTTGTTGTTTTTTTTAAGCAGATATATACTTTGCAAGCTAGAATTGGTCTTGTGGGGTTCTCACAAATCCAGAGGACTGGCAGTAAGACTGGTGGCCATAGATGAGAATTTTTGCCATGGAAAAGGTGACCTCATCACACCTGCAAACCCTCTGTGGGAAAGGCCCAGGTGGCTCCAACCATTTACGGGAGACCTTGTGATCCTGTAAGCTCCCCAATGGCTAGTGCAGCCTATTGTCTTGGTTAGGGGAGGTTAACGGAGGCATGATTACCATAATGTGCCTGCTTTGTGTCATCACTAAAGTAATAGGCAGAAATTGTTCTAGATAACATCCCTTTGCAATGACCATTCCTCAGGATTGGTGAGGTCCTATCA
>NW_011384226.1:0-722 GCF_000754665.1 Bison bison bison
CCTCGAGTTGCGGCGGGATTCTCGAGTTACGACGGGGAAGTTCAGGATGCCTCTTGTGTTGGCCCAGGGAAGTCCAATCTTCCATTCGAGTTGCGAAGGAAAGCTGGGGATTGCTCTCGAGGGAGTGCAGGGCCAATAGACCTCATCTAGGCTTGTGTCCAGAAGCCAATGTTCCTCTCCAGGGGCGACCGGGGTCTCGGGGTTGCATCCCAGACGCACCCGGGGAGACAGGCATTCATCTCGAGTGGAAGCAAAGAACCCCGCTCTGCTCTCGAGTCGCGACGGCTATCTCTTGGAGCTCACTGGGTGGACTAAAGGGAGTCAAGCCTCCTGAGGCGTTTGGAGAGAGGTCGCGAGGTTGGCCTCTAGGCCATGCAGGAGACGAAGGCCCTCATCTCCACCATGACGGGGGAATCTCGGGGTGGTGCTCGAGTGGCGGCCCCAGGGTGCGTTTTCTCACGAGGTATGACGGCGAGGTCAGTGAGCCTCTCGTGGGGCGCCAGGGAAGTCGGGTCTCCATGCGAGTGGCGAGGGGGTGCGCGTCATTGCTCTCGAGTCATGGTAGGGGAACCTGGCCTCGAGACGTGTTGAAGAAGGTCTCTCGAGGTCTTTCTCGGGTTGAGGCAGGAAACCCTGGCTTCCCTCGACTTGTGCAGGTGACCTCAGGGGGCTTCTCATGGTGGCTCTGAGAAGTCAGGGAACCTGGAGGTGGGAGGGGTCTC
>NW_011384227.1:0-888 GCF_000754665.1 Bison bison bison
AAGAAAACAGTAGTCTCACAGGAATTCTCGGGGTAAACAAGGAACACTCTGCAAACTTGTTTTATAAGACTAGCATAACCTTGATACTAAAACCAACAAGGAAGAAGTACAAGAAAGTAAAATTACAGACTCTGAGTATAGATGAAATAATCCTAAATAAAACACTAACAAGTAAAGTCCAACTGAAGGAGAATACATTGAGATCAGGTTGGGGTTGTTTTAGAATCACAAAATTTTTAAAAGTTAAATCACCACATAAAAGAAAATCACCTGTTTCAAAATCTGCAGAAGATAAACTTAAGAATTTTTAATGTAATAATTTTAGTTCATGACTAAGAAAAAACTGCTTAGTAAACTAACAGAGAAGAATTTACATATTTTGATAAAAATATCTACAAAAAAGCTAATATCCTGTGTGATGGTGAAATAGTGAAAGCTTTTCCTCTGATAATTGGACAGAGACAAGGATACTTATTCTCACTACTTCTGTTCACCACTGTACTGGAGATCCTAGTCCGTACAATAAGTCAAGAAAAGGAAAGGGTTATCACAGTTGCAAAGGGGGAAAAAGAACTTATTTGCAGACATAATTGTGTATACAAAAAGAAATACAATTAGAAGGATTTGAAGTAAGTGGATTTACCAAGGGAATATAGACAAGTCAATTCTATCTCTATTAGGAATTTATAATGGCACTAAAAATGTCAAGTTATCTAATTAAACATGTGCAAAACATACAGCAAACTATAAACTTCTAAGATAAATAAGATCTAAAAAAATGGAGAGCTATCTGTATTGTGTTCATGGATTATAAGAACAACATAAAAGGCACACACACACACACACACACACACACACACAGAGTTAATCGTGTGAGGCGATGCGAAT
>NW_011384228.1:0-872 GCF_000754665.1 Bison bison bison
GTCGTACCTCGTGAGAAACCGCACCCTGGGGCCGCCGCTCGAGAACCACCCCGAGACTCCCCCGTCATCGCGGAGATGAGGGCCTTCGTCTCCTGCATGGCCTAGAGGCCAACCTCGCGACCTCTCTCCAAACGCCTCAGGAGGCTTGACTCCCTTTAGTCCACCCAGTGAGCTCCAAGAGATACCCGTCGCGACTCGAGAGCAGAGCGGGGTTCTTTGCTTCCACTCGAGATGAATGCCTGTCTCCCCGGGTGCGTCTGGAATGCAACCCCGAGATCCCGGTCGCCCCTGGAGAGGAACATTGGCTTCTGGACACAAGCCTAGGATGAGGTCTGTTGGCCCTGCAGTCACTCGAGAGCAATCCCCAGCTTTCCTTCGCAACTCGAATGGAAGATTGGACTTCCCTGGGCCAACACAAGAGGCATCCCGAATTCCCCGTCGTAACTCGAGAATCCCGCCGCAACTCGAGAAAAACCACGTGGTTCCCCCGTCATCGCAAGATGAAGCCCTTTCCCGCTACAGCGTCTCAGGAGAAGTCCCACGTTAGGAATTGGAGGCCGAAACGGTACTTGACACCCTTGATACACCCCACAAAGTTCCCCGGCATCCCGGTCTCCCTGGAGAGGAACACCGAGGTTTTCCGGCACCACTTCCTCTGAGCCCCTTCTACCCTCCTGATCTCGACAGGAGGGTCGACTCCCCTGCTTTGTCTGGAAGGGGTTCCCGACCTTCCGGTCGCACCTCAGGATGAGGCCGGTCTCACGACGACATTCCAGACGTGGCCTCGTGGTGCTTCCACATTGCGAAGCACCCGATTCCCGGTCCCTCTTGGTAAGACCGATGCCCGGACACCTCTCCGAACTCCACCCTGT
>NW_011384229.1:0-802 GCF_000754665.1 Bison bison bison
TGGAGGAGGGCATGGCAACCCATTCCAGTATTCTTGCCTGGAGAATCCCCATGTACAGAGGAGCCTGGTGGGCTATAGTCCATGGGTCACAAAGAGTCAGACACAACTGAATGACTAAGCACAGCACAGCATGTACATGTAAGATTATGTTGACTAAACAAGAATGATTATTACTTATGCCAGAGGATTCTGTTTCTGAACTGGTATTTGTGCCTTTGAGTTTTTGACAGCCATAAACTACAAGAAAGTAGAGCATGAATTCAGTTATTTCTAGCAGTGAGTAAGCTTTTCTTGCTGAAATATGCTCATCTTCTAGCCACTACTGATCCCCAAACTGAAGACCTTATGGTCAAGCCAAAAGTGATAAAATGGTGCCCTTTTTTGGCTCAGTCAGGCCATTAAACAAAGCCTACTGAAACTCTACCTAACAGCTTATTAATCTAAAATCATTTTTTCTTTTTTTTCTGTTTATTTTTATTTTTTAATTTAAATTTATTTATTTTAATTAGAGGCTAATTACTTTACAATATTGTATTGGTTTTGCCATATATCAACATGAATCAACCATGGGTGTACACGTGTTCCCAATCCTGAACCCCCCTCCCACCCCCCTCCCCATACCATCCCTCTGGGTCATCCCAGTGCACCAGCCCCAAGCTTCCTGTATCCTGCATCAAACCTAGACTGGCGATTTGTTTCTTATATGATATTATACATGTTTCAATTCCATTCTCCCAAATCATCCCATCCTCTCCCTCTCCCACAGAGTCCAAAAGACTGTTCTATACATCTGTGTCTCTTT
>NW_011384230.1:0-917 GCF_000754665.1 Bison bison bison
CGAGGTCTTTCTCGGCTTGAGGCAGGAAACCCTGGCTTCCCTCGACTTGTGCAGGTGACCTCAGGGGGCTTCTCATGGTGGCTCTGAGCAGTCAGGGAAACTGGAGGTGGGAGGGGCCTCTCGGGACTCCACGGGGTTTGGTGCATTGGAAGAGGGCCTCATCTCCAGTTGAGGCAGGAACCTCAGGGTTCCTCTGATTTCAGACTCCGATCGCAGGGTCCCTGCAGACTGGGGACAGGAGAGTCAGGCCTCGTCTTGGGTTGAGGCATGGAACTCCGCTTGCCTCTCGAGGTGTCCCCGGGGAGAGAGGCCACTTGTCGAGCTGGATGTGGAACCTGGGGGTTTTTTCCGGACGATGCACGGGCGAGTCACTGCCCCTTCGTGTTGACTTCATTCACAGGGTGAGTTCGGAGAGGTGCCCGGGCATCGGGTTCTTATCAAGAGGGGACCGGGAAATCGGGGTGCTTCGCAATGTGGAAGCACCACGAGGCCACGCCTGGAATGTCGTCGTGAGACCGGCCTCATCCTGAGGTGCGACCGGAAGGTCGGAACCCTTCCAGACAAAGCAGGGGAGTCGACCTCCTGTGGAGATCAGGAGGCTAGAAGGGGCTCAGAGGAAGTGGTGCCGGAAAACCTCCGGTAGTTCCGTCTCCAGGGAGACCGGGATGCCGGGGAACTTTGTGGGGGCGCATCTAGGGTGCCAAGTACCGGTTCGACCTCCAATTCCTAACGTGGGACTTCTCCTGAGACGTCTGTAGCGGAAAGGGCTTCATCTTGCGATGACGGGGAACCACGTGGTTTTTCTCGAGTTGCGGCGGGATTCTCGAGTTACGACGGGGAATTCGGGATGCCTCTTGTGTTGGCCCAGGGAAGTCCAATCTTCCATTCGAGTTGCGAAGGAAAGCTGGGGATTGCTC
>NW_011384231.1:0-885 GCF_000754665.1 Bison bison bison
AGATTGAAGATGCATTCCATGGTATTGCCATCTTAAGCTTTCCATCGCTATGGAATATCTGTCCATGTATTCAGGATCTTTTTCAGCCACGGTGTAGAATTTCCAGTGTGCCAGTCTTGCATCCTCGTGACATCCGTGGCAAAGCATTGGATTCATGTTGACAGTATTGAAAGTGAATTTTTTTCTTAAATTCCTTTTCAGATTATTATCTGCTAGTGTATACAGGTAAAACTGTGTACTCATTCATTTTTATCACTTTGGACAGCTTGAGAGTTGTCTTTCCTTTCTTTGCTTTCTCGTACGTTAAGAGTATCCTGGCACATCCATGTACTGCCTCCCCCCTAATCTCAGTCATGTGTTCAAAGAAACTTCTGTCCGTTTATTTATTTGTTTTTGGTAACATTGAATTCGTTTTGACTATGCTGGGTCTTTGCTGCTCGCTGGAAGTTGCTAGGACCTCTGGACTGCAGTCTCCCATCTCTGGCTGACCTCTTGTTGATCTCTGCAGAATCCTGGTTGGTGGGAGCTTGTTAGTTCCTTGTTCCTTACCCGGACCTCCTGTGGTAAGTGTTTTCTCTCCTCTGTGGCCTGGTAAGGGTGGGTGGTCATTGGCATCCCAAAGGTGGCTAGAAGTCCATGATTTAGGCAGGCTTGTGAATAGATATGGGAGAACGCAATGGCACCCCACTCTTTTTCAGTACTCTTGCCTGGAAAATCCCATGGACGGAAGAGCCTGGTAGGCTGCAGTCCATGGGGTCGCTCAGAGTCGGACACGACTGAGCGACTTCACTTTCACATTTCACTTTCATGCATTGGAGGAGGACATGGCAACCCCTCCAGTGTTCTTGCCTGGAGAACCCCAGGGACTGCGGGGCCTGGTGGGCT
>NW_011384232.1:0-630 GCF_000754665.1 Bison bison bison
GACCCGACTTCCCTGGCGCCCCACGAGAGGCTCACTGACCTCGCCGTCGTACCTCGTGAGAAACCACACCCTGGGGCCGCCGCTCGAGAACCACCCCGAGACTCCCCCGTCATCGAGGAGATGAGGCCCTTCGTCTCCTGCATGGCCTAGAGGCCAACCTCGCGACCTCTCTCCAAACGCCTCAGGAGGCTTGACTCCCTTTAGTCCACCCAGTGAGCTCCAAGAGATACCCGTCGCGACTCGAGAGCAGAGCGGGGTTCTTTGCTTCCACTCGAGATGAATGCCTGTCTCCCCGCGTGCGTCTGGAATGCACCCCCGAGATCCCGGTCGCCCCTGGAGAGGAACATTGGCTTCTGGACACAAGCCTAGATGAGGTCTATTGGCACTGCAGTCACTCGAGAACAATCCCCAGCTTTCCTTCGCACCTCGAATGGAAGATTGGACTTCACTGGGCCAACACAAGAGGCATCCTGAATTCCCCGTCGTAACTCGAGAATCCCGCCGCAGCTCGAGAAAAACCACGTGGTTCCCCCGTCATCGCAAGATGAAGCCCTTTCCCGCGACAGCGTCTCAGGAGAAGTCCCACGTTAGGAATTGGAGGTCGAAACGGTCCTTGGCACCCTTGATGCG
>NW_011384233.1:0-712 GCF_000754665.1 Bison bison bison
GGAATTTGCTAATCATGACACAGAATGCCAGCCCAAATTTATTGTCCAGATAGGTTCCTCTGCTGACAAAGGCAGGTGACGCATTTTATTCTATTTAGGTTGATCGAAGAAGAGAAGGAGAACACGGAGCAGCGGGCCGAGGAGACTGAGAGCAGGGAGGACAGGGGGAGCTTAGGCAGCCTCCGTCGTTTTAAATCAGTGAGCTCCCTCAACCTGCTTCCCACTTCCTCGCATGCTGGCTCCTGCCCGCCCCTGCCCAAGCCTAGAACGAGGCGGCACAGCCTGGCACAGAAGGGAGACCAGCTGGGCATCATGACTCTGGTATGTGTCTGCCTCCTCCCTGCCGCATCCCTCCCCCTGCACGCTGTTTTTTTGTTTTTGTTTTTCTCTTTATACCCAGAAGAAAATCAGGTACATTTGCTACGCTCAGAGGTCTAAAAGTTTTTAAACCGCCTAGTCTTTAATCATTCCACAATGGCACAGCAACAAATTAGTCTTGATATTTGGACCACTACTTAGCATGTCATCATGAACTCAGCCAGAGCCTGCCTCTGTAACGTTGGGCCTGGCCTGTGCTGGGCACAGCAGCTGCAAGGAAGTTTCTGTTCTCAGGGAGCAGACAGCTTCCTGAAAGTAGCCATAGGTAGCTCTCATGGCAGTGGGAAAGCCGGTACAGCACATTCTCCATTGGGGATGCCTGGCTGCAGGGTGC
>NW_011384234.1:0-521 GCF_000754665.1 Bison bison bison
TTGACTAGATGGACCTTTGTTGGCAAAGTAATGTCTCTGCTTTTGAATATGCTATCTAGGTTGGTCATAACTTTCCTTTCAAGGAGTAAGCGTCTTTTAATTTCATGGCTGCAGTCACCATCTGCAGTGATTTTGGAGCCCAGAAAAATTAAGTCTGACACTGTTTCCACTGTTTCCCCATCTATTTCCCAGGAAGTGACGGTACCGGATGCCATGATCTTCGTTTTCTGAATGTTGAGCTTTAAGCCATTTTTTTCATTCTCCACTTTCACTTTCATCAAGAGGCTTTTGAGTTCCTCTTCACTTTCTGCCATAAGGGTGGTGTCATCTGCATATCTGAGGTTATTGATATTTCTCCCGGCAATCTTGATTCCAGCTTGTGTTTCTTCCAGTCCAGCATTTCTCATGATGTACTCTGCATATAAGTTAAATAAGCAGGGTACAATATACAGCCTTGAAGTACTCCTTTTCCATTTGGAACCGTCTGTTGTTCCATGTCCAGTTCTAACTGTTGCTTCCTG
>NW_011384235.1:0-826 GCF_000754665.1 Bison bison bison
GGGAAGTCGGGTCTCCATGCGAGTGGCGAGGGGGAGCGCGTCATTGCTCCCGAGCCATGGTAGGGGAATCTGGCCTCGAGACGTGTTGAAGAAGGTCTCTCGAGGTCTTTCTCGGGTTGAGGCAGGAAACCCTGGGTTCCCTCGACTTGTGCAGGTGACCTCAGGGGGCTTCTCATGGTGGCTCTGAGAAGTCAGGGAAACTGGAGGTGGGAGGGGCCTCTCGGGACTCCACGGGGCTTGGTGCATTGGAAGAGGGCCTCATCTCCAGTTGAGGCAGGAACGGCAGGGTTCCTCTAATTTCAGACACCGATCGCAGGGTCCCTGCAGACTTGGGACAGGAGAGTCAGACCTCGTCTTGGGTTGAGGCATGGACCTCCGCTTGGCTCTCGAGATGTCCCCGGGGACAGAGGCCACTTGTGGAGCTGTATTTGGAACCTGGGGCTTTTTCCGAACAATGCACGGAAAACCTGCCCCTTCGTGTTGACTTCATTCACAGGGTGGAGTTCGGAGAGGTGTCCGGGCATCGGGTTCTTCTCAAGAGGGGACCGGGAAATCGGGGTGCTTCGCAATGTGGAAGCACCCACGAGGCCACGTCTGGAATGTCGTCGTGAGACCGGCCTCATCCTGAGGTGCGACCGGAAGGTCGGGAACCCCTTCCAGACAAAGCAGGGGAGTCGACCCTCCTGTCCAGATCAGGAGGGAGAAAGGGCTCAGAGGAGGGGGTGCCGGAAAACCTCAGTGTTCCTCTCGTGGGAGACCGGGATTTCGGGGAACTTTGTGGGTCGCATCAAGGGTGCCAAGTGCCCTTTCGACCTCCAATTCCTAA
>NW_011384236.1:0-976 GCF_000754665.1 Bison bison bison
AGGGGAACCTGGCCTCGAGACGTGTTGAAGAAGGTCTCTCGAGGTCTTTCTCGGGTTGAGGCAGGAAACCCTGGCTTCCCTCGACTTGTGCAGGTGACCTCAGGGGGCTTCTCATGGTGGCTCTGAGAAGTCAGGGAAACTGGAGGTGGGGGGGGGTGGGCCTCTCGGGACTCCACGGGGTTTGGTGCATTGGAAGAGGGCCTCATCTCCAGTTGAGACAGGAACCTCAGGGTTTCTGTGATTTTAGACTCCGATCGCAGGGTCCCTGCAGACTGGGTACAGGAGAGTCAGGCCTCGTCTTGGGTTGAGGCATGGAACTCCGCTTGCCTCTCGAGGTGTCCCCGGGGAGAGAGGCCACTTGT
The DNA here is from genome assembly GCF_000754665.1 of Bison bison bison. Lineage (NCBI taxonomy): Eukaryota > Metazoa > Chordata > Mammalia > Artiodactyla > Bovidae > Bison > Bison bison. Next base: position 363 of record NW_011384236.1, read on the forward strand.
CGAGCGATATTTGGAACCTGGGTGTCTTTTCCGGACGATGCACGGGCGAGTCACTGCCCCTTCCTGTTGACTTCATTCACAGGGTGGAGTTGGGAGAGGTGTCCGGGCATCGGGTTCTTACCAAGAGGGGACCGGGAAATCGGATTGCTTCGCAATGTGGAAGCACCCACGAGGCAACGTCTGAATGTCGTCGTGAGACCGGCCTCATCCTGAGGTGCGACCGGAAGGTCGGGAACCCCTTCCAGACAAAGCAGGGGAGTCGACCCTCCTGTGGAGATCAGGAGGGTAGAAGGGGCTCAGAGGAAGTGGTGCCGGAAAACCTCGGTGTTCCTCGTCCAAGGGAGACCGGGATGCCGGGGAACTTTGTGGGGGCGCATCAAGGGTGCCCAGTACCGTTTCGACCTCCAATTCCTAACGTGGGACTTCTCCTGAGACGCTGTAGCGGGAAAGGGCTTCATCTTGCGATGACGGGGAACCACGTGGTTTTTCTCGAGTTGCGGCGGGATTCTCGAGTTACGACGGGGAATTCAGGATGCCTCTTGTGTTGGCCCAGGGAAGTCCAATCTTCCATTCGAGTTGCGAAGGAAAGCTGGGGATTGCTCTCGAGTGACTGC
>NW_011384237.1:0-588 GCF_000754665.1 Bison bison bison
GGCCGGGGGCGCCCCGCCACCCTGCCCCGCGCCCGGTGGTGGCGTCGCCCTCCGGCGTGCGTCCCCTCTTCCCGATAGCCCGGCCCTCCCCGCCACGTCCCTCGAGGTTGGCCCCGAGGGTTCGGGGGTGGGGTGGTGAGGGGGTTTGCTCCGCAAGCTCCCCACGCCCCCACCCCACCCCACGCGCCTTTCGCCCGTGGCGCCGGCCACGACTGCCTTCCCCACCCCTCCCCCACAAAGGCCGCGGATCCGCGCGGCGCGGATCCTCCGGTCGCGTCTGGCGGGCTGTGCGGCGTGGCGGGCGGCGGCTCCCCGTCGCGGGGCCGCTTGCCTTGCCCCGCCGCCTCCCGTCGCCGGCCCTGGGCCGGTCTGCCTCGGCCGGTCGCCGGCCGGCCGTCCGTCTGCCGCTCTGGGCCTGCCGCGCCGGTCGCCAGGCGCCTCGCCTCCCCACGCCTTCCGAGCCTCGGGGCTTTCTCCCGCCCGTCCCCACCCCCACGCCTCCCGCGGCCGTCTGTCCGGTTCTCCCGCCCTGTTTTCGCCTCTCCCCGTACCTCTGACGCGTGTCCCCTGCCCGCTTGGCGCCCAGCT
>NW_011384238.1:0-860 GCF_000754665.1 Bison bison bison
TGAACAATGAAAGACTTAGTTCCCTCTCACATGAAGGAATTCAAGTTTAAGGGGTAAGTGAAGGGTGGGGCATGAATGTCCGAGAGGCTTAGGGAAGTAGGTGAACTGAAATCCTAGTAGATCTCATCTGATAATGAACCCAACAGTTACTCCAAGGTGTCTGATGGGTATGTCAGAAACAGGGGGTTTTATTCTTCCTTCAACACCCCAGCTTTTTGTGTGCCTGGGAGAAATAAGGAAGGACTGTAGACCCTGGCTGCTGATACTTCCTTTTACATTTATTTTGTCCAGTTAGGACCAATACATCGTTTGCAAGGTCCAAGGTAAAATGAAAATGAGGGCCCCTTGTTCAAAATTTGTTAAGAATTTCATGCAAATCAAAATGACAATGAAATACCACCTCAAACTCATTAGGTTGGCTGTAATAAAAAGGGTGGATAATAACAAGTGTTGGTAAGGATATGGGGAGACTGGAACTCTCACACTGTAGCTGAAAATGTAAAATTTACTAACACTTTGGAAAACAGTCTAGCATTCCATCAAAAAGTTAAACATAGAGTTATTATATGATCCAGGAATTCTATTTCTAGTAGAGAGAATTGAAAACATATGTTCACACAAAAACTTATCTTCATAGCAGCATTATTCATAATAGCCAAAAAGTGTAGCTCAGATGGTAAAGAATCTGTCTGCAATGCAGGAGACCTGGGTTCGATCCCTGTTTTGGGAAGATCCTCTGGAGAAGGGAATGGCTACCCACTCCAGTATTCTTGCCTGGAGAATCCCCATGGACAGAGGAGCCTGGCGGGCTACAGTCCATGGGGTCACAAAGAGTCAGACATGACTGAACGACTACTGCT
>NW_011384239.1:0-629 GCF_000754665.1 Bison bison bison
ATGTGTTTGCTAGCCATCTGTATGTCTCTTTGGTAGAAATGTCTATTTAGTTCTTTGGCCCATTATTTGATTAGGTCATTTATTTTTCTGAAATTGCGCTATAGGAATTGCTTCTATATTTTTGAGATTAGTTGTTTTTCAGGTGCTTTATTTGCTATTGTTTTTCCCATTCTGAAGGTTGTCTTTTCACCTTGCTTATAGTTTCCTTTATTGTTCAGAAGCTTTTTTTTTCTACAGTTCTTCTGTGTATTCCTGCCACCTTTTCTTAATATCTACTGTTTTTGTTAGGTCCATAATATTTCTGTCCTTTATCGAGCCCATCTTTGCATGAAATGTTCCCTTGGTATCTCTAATTTTCTTGAAGAGATCTCTAGTCTTTCCCAGTCTCTTGTTTTCCTTATTTATTTGCATTGATCGCTGAGGAAAGCTTTCTTATCTCTTCTTGCTATTCTTTGGAACTCTGCATTCAGATGTTTCTATCTTTCCTTTTCTCCTCTGTTTTTTTGCGTCTCTTCTTTTCACAGCTATTTGTAAGGCCTACTCAGACAGCCATTTTGCTTTTCTGCAGTTCTTTTCTATGGGGATGGTCTTGATCCCTGTCTTCTGTACAATGTCACGAACCTCTGTCC
>NW_011384240.1:0-716 GCF_000754665.1 Bison bison bison
CCCCAACTGATCCAGGGTATTCGAAGGAGAGATGGCCTAGGCGACTATTTATATGCTAATCAGAGATGTCAAGAATAATAGTATGAGGAGAGCTCAGTGGAAAATTCGGTGGAGAAAAGAGACTGAGTAGCTTGGTTTACACGGAAGACCAATCAAACTTGAAGACAAGAAGTTTGCACCACTTACGTAGGCCGCAGGCGCCCTCTCGAATAGCGAAAGGTGCCTCACCCTAGACACCTTCTCGAGTGGGTCTTAGCAGCCCAGGCATAATTAGTAAGCGTGGTGGGTTCCGCGCTCCAGATGGAGACTCAGCTGGAAGTTAAAGGGAAGAATGACAAGGAACTTTATGAATTGGAGCTGTAAGTTAACTCTTTGACAGAGAGAGCGAGCTGGTGGTGGGGGATAACCCCCAGTGAAATCAGAGGTGAGAGCACAAAGCAATACAGTAGGCAGACTCCGGTTTTTTTGGGGGGGAGATGCTCGAGAATATCCGGGTGGATTCCTGAGGCGCGATCCCGCATTTGCGTATGCCGAGCCTCCTTCCTCATTTCCTTTGTCCAGAGTGGAATGCCTCCCCGGCTCCCGGCACATGATCAGTGCATGCTCAGTCACGATATCAGTGCCTGCTCAGCCACGTGATCACTGACGGCACAGTCACGTGATCAGCGCCTCTCAGTCACGTGATCACCGTATGATAAACACGTGATCAGTGAACG
>NW_011384240.1:4002-4395 GCF_000754665.1 Bison bison bison
AGGGTATTCGAAGGAGAGATGGCCTAGGCGACTATTTATATGCTAATCCGAGATGTCAAGAAAAATAGTATGAGGAGAGCTCACTAGGAAAATTCGGTGGAGAAAAGAGACTGAGTAGCTTGGTTTACGCGGAAGACCAATCAAACTTCAAGACAATAAGTTTGCACCACTTACGTAAGCCGCAGGCGCCCTCTCGAATAGCGAAAGGTGCCTCACCCTAGACACCTTCTCGAGTGGGTCTTAGCTGCCCAGGCATAATTAGTAAGCGTGGGGGTTTCCGCGCTCCAGATGGAGACTCAGCTGGAAGTTAAAGGGAAGAATGACAAGGAACTTTATGAATTGGAGCTGTAAGTTAACTCTTTGACAGAGAGAGCGAGATGGTGGTGGGGGACA
>NW_011384241.1:0-634 GCF_000754665.1 Bison bison bison
CAGGCCCACCGTCAAGGGTACAGAGAGGGGGGACGGGCTGGCAAAAAGATGACAGGTGAGTGTGGGGTGCGGGAGAAGGAAGGCCGTGCCCATGGCTCAGGCCCCCTGTCAAACATGACTCTGCAAGGTACTGGGTCACAGTCGAACCGACCAGTATAAACTCTTTCAGAAACCACCACCCCTGGGAATGAGCACGTCTTCTAAGTGGGCTTCTGCACCCCTTTAAGCCCCAAACAAGCCTCCAGTGAGGCTACTGAAAGGGCACCCATGAACTCAAGGGCGTCCCCAGAATCCACCCGGCTGAGGAGGACTCACCACGCTAGCTGCCCCTCACTCTCACCCTGAGCTCAGTCCTCCCTGACTGACTCCCTCACTCAAGCTCAGCAAGGGCTTGACCAACCTCGCTCCAGGTACTTAAAATGAACCCACAGTGGGTACAGGGGTTCATTCAACCTGCTGTGAACTCATCCTTTTAACTTCAACCCTGGGCTGTCAGATGACTCTGCTCCGTGGGGCTGCAAGGTGGAGGTTCAGGGATGTCCCTGCCTCGAGCCGTGACAGCCAGTGCCTCGCAGACGCCACCAGGTGCTGCCCCACCCTCCGCCCCCGAGTCTCCCACCCCTCTCCTGGCCCC
>NW_011384242.1:0-865 GCF_000754665.1 Bison bison bison
CAATCGCCTCCTTTCCTACCATTCACGGTGGGTGGACTCAGCTGTGACTTGCATCCCCTCAAGTTGATTCCCACTTCAGGTCAGCTCCAGCCAGAACTACACCTGCAACTGTTGAGGTGGGGCTTACATTCAGCTGCACTGGGGGCCAGCCAGACCCACCAGCATGCCCAAAGCAACGCATGCACATCTAACAGAACACCAAACTCAGCCTACACAGGAGACACCCTGGATTTCCTGTCTCTGGTGACCTGGGGGAACTGTTCCTTTGGGCCGCATAGGAGACACTCTACAAAAGTCCACTTATTCAGACATAGTTCATCTACCTAATATTAATGCATAGAAACAAAAGGCAAAATAAGAGACAAAGAATCTATGCTAAATGAACAGCTAAGACATAAACTCAGAAAAAGAACTAAACAAGATGGAGATAAATAATCTACATCAAATGACTGCAAAGTAAGGGTCATAAAGATATTTACTGGGTCTTCCCTGCTGGTTCATTTGTTAAGATTTTTCAGACAATGTAGGCAACAAGGGTTCAACCCGTGGTCTGGGAACTAAGATCCCAGGCTGTGGGGCAAGTAAAGCTGCATGTCACAGCTGTTGAACTCATGTACCCTAGAGCCTGTGCTCCACAAGAGAAGACAGAATGATGGGAAGCCCACGCACCATAACTGAGTGCAGCCCCCACTCTATGCAACTAGAGAAAGCCAATGACACAGCAAGCCCCAGTGGACCCATTAAATAAACGAATAAAAGATATTTACTTGTATCAGGGGAAGCATGAAAGAACAGAGTGAGAACTCCACAAACAGGCAATAAGTATAAAAAAGAACTGATTATAATGGAAGAATACAATAACTGA
>NW_011384243.1:0-654 GCF_000754665.1 Bison bison bison
ATGCCGGGGAACTTCGGGGGAGCGCATCAAGGGTGCCAAGTACCGTTTCGACCTCCAATTCCTAACGTGGGACTTCTCCTGAGACGCTGTAGCGGGAAAGGGCTTCACCTTGCGATGACGGGGGAACCACGTGGTTTTTCTCGAGTTGCGGCGGGATTCTCGAGTTACGACGGGGAATTCAGGATGCCTCTTGTGCTGGCCCAGGGAAGTCCAACCTTCCATTCGAGTTGCGGAGGAAAGCTGGGGATTGCTCTCGAGTGACTGTAGGGCCAATAGACCTCATCTAGGCTTGCGTCCAGAAGCCAATGCTCCTCTCCAGGGGCGACCGGGATCTCGGGGTTGCATTCCAGACGCACCCAGGGAGACAGGCATTCATCTCGAGTGGAAGAAAAGAAGCCCGCTCTGCTCTCGAGTCGCGACGGGTATCTCTTGGAGCTCACTGGGTGAACTAAAGGGAGTCAAGCCTACTGAGGCATTTGTAGAGAGGTCGCGAAGTTGGCCTCTAAGCCATGCAGGAGACGAAGGCCCTCATCTCCGCGATGACGGGGGAGTCTCGGGGTGGTTCTCGAGCGGCGGCCCCAGGGTGCGGTTTCTCACGAGGTACGACGGCGAGGTCAGTGAGCCTCTCGTGGGGCGCCAGGGAAGTCGGGTCTC
>NW_011384244.1:0-605 GCF_000754665.1 Bison bison bison
CTCCTAGGTCCGAAGGGAAGGCGAGAGCTGAGCTGAGGCACCAGTCAGGCACCAGTCACGTCTCCCACACTCCCGCAGCCTGCTCCTTCCCGGGCGCGAACGCTAGAAGCTGGGCAGGGCTTGGGGAGGCTCGCCCAGGCCAGAGCAGCCTCTCGGCCGGGGCTCTGTGCTATCGCGGTTGGGCGCAGAGCTGGAGCTCCGCCGGTGTGGAAGCTCACTCGGTCCTTCCCAGTAACAGGCTTGCAAGCACCCGCCGGCAGCCAGCCTCTTCTCTCCCGCGTTCCGGGCACTGGGCTCCAAACTTGGGACCAAAGTACTGCCCGGAGCTCACTGATCATGGGCTGGTTCCCCTGCACTGCGGCTGTGCTAGGGGGCCCAAACGCACAGGGGAAGCCCGCACAGCACATCCACCTGCCTCTAGGCGGGAGGACAGCTCCAAGGAAGGCCCGGTCTGGCAGGCGCTTTCTGGGCACAAACGGAGCACCACTCTGGCTGTGGAGCTGCCTCCCCAAGCCAGGGGCACCGGGACCCTGATTCCCTCCGTGCGGCGCTCAGTCTGGGCGGGGAAGCACCAGCTTGGGAATGCAGCCTGGGGCGCTTCCTTT
>NW_011384245.1:0-856 GCF_000754665.1 Bison bison bison
ATGCGAGTGGCGACGGGGAGCGCGTCATTGCTCTCGAGTCATGGTAGGGGAATCTGGCCTCGAGACGTGTTGAAGAAGGTCTCTCGAGGTCTTTCTCGGGTTGAGGCAGCAAACCCTGGCGTCCCTCGACTTGTGCAGGTGACCTCAGGGGGCTTCTCATGGTGGCTCTGAGAAGTCAGGGAAACTGGAGGTGGGAGGGGCCTCTCGGGACTCCACGGGGTTTGGTGCATTGGAAGAGGGCCTCATCTCCAGTTGAGGCAGGAACCTCAGGGTTCCTCTGATTTCAGACTCCGATTGCAGGGTCCCGGCAGACTGGGGACAGGAGAGTCAGGCCTCGTCTTGGGTTGAGGTGTGGAACTCGCATGCCTCTCGAGGTGTTCACGGGGAGAGAGGCCACTTGTCGAGCTGTATTTGGAACCTGGGGGTTTTTTCCGGACGATGAACGGGCGAGTCACTGCCCCTTCGTGTTGACTTCATTCACAGGGTGGACGTCGGAGAGGTGTTCGGGCATCGGGTTCTTATCAAGAGGGGACCGGGAAATCGGGGTGCTTCGCAATGTGGAAGCACCCACGAGGCCACGTCTGGAATGTCGTCGTGAGACCGGCCTCATCCTGAGGTGCGACCGGAAGGTCGGGAACCCCTTCCAGACAAAGCAGGGGAGTCGACCCTCCTGTCGAGATCAGGAGAGTAGAAAGGGCTCAGAGGAAGTGGTGCCGATAAACCTCGGTGTTCCTCTCCAGGGAGACCGGGATGCCGGGGAACTTCGTGGGGGCGCATCAAGGGTGCCAAGTACCGTTTCGACCTCCAATTCCTAACGTGGCATTTCTCCTGAGACGCTGTAGCGGGAAAGGGCTTC
>NW_011384246.1:0-651 GCF_000754665.1 Bison bison bison
TTCTTTGTATTGGAAGAGACCCTGTATCCATGAGCATCTTCTTCACAACATTGGCTCAGACCCAGGCCTATCACAGTCTCTTGGGGCTCTTGGAGGCTCAGGCGTCTCTTTGGCCTTTTTCTGCTATATGGACATAGCACTTGGGGGCACAGGTATATAGGTGCACATAGAAAGCTACACTGATAGGAAGAACAGAGAGCCTCACTCACAATGTTGTGGGCCATAGCGGGTGGTAAGCTAGCAAGAGGGCCACAACATTGACAAGGAATGACCTAGGTAGGTGCACACCGAGAAAGCGATTCTCCAAGTCAGCTGAGCCCAGAGGTCCTGTTTTCTGGTCCCCTGAAGGAATGCACAGGCAATGGATCAGGCCAACGTAGAGACTGGTACTGTGAAGCTGTCCAAGGTGATGGGAGAATGCAGAACACACACGCATGTCATACAGCTGTTCATGGCGAGCGCTGCAGGTCGATCCCTGTCATAAGCAAATGTCAAGATTTTGAAACCTTTGAGGATAAGTCACAGAGTTAGATGGAGAAGGCAATGGCACCCAACTCCAGTACTCTTGGCTGGGAATTCCCATGGACGCAGGAGCCTGTTAGGCTGAAGTCCTTGGGGTCGAGAAGAGTCGGACACGACTGAGCAACTTCT
>NW_011384247.1:0-881 GCF_000754665.1 Bison bison bison
CTTCCAGACAAAGCAGGGGAGTCGACCCTCCTGTGGAGATCAGGAGGGTAGAAGGGGCTCAGAGGAAGTGGTGCCGGAAAACCTCGATGTTTCTCTCCAGGGAGACCGGGAGGCCGGGGAACTTTGTGGGGGCGCATCAAGGGTGCCAAGTACCGTTTCGACCTCCAATTCCTAACGTGGGTCTTCTCCTGAGACGCTGTAGCGGGAAAGGGCTTCATCTTGCGATGACTGGGGAACCACGTGGTTTTTCTCGAGTTGCGGCGGGATTCTCGAGTTACGACGGGGAATTCAGGATGCCTCTTGTGTTGGCCCAGGGAAGTCCAATCTTCCCTTCCAGTTGCGAAGGAAAGCTGGGGATTGCTCTCGAGTGACTGCAGGGCCAATAAACCTCATCTAGGCTTGTGTCCAGAAGCCAATGTTCCTCTCCAGGTGCGACAGGAATCTTGGGGTTGCATTCCAGACGCACCCGAGGAGACAGGCATTCATCTCGAGTGGAAGCAAAGAACCCCGCTCTGCTCTCGAGTCGCGACGGGTATCTCTTGGAGCTCACTGGGTGGACTAAAGGGAGTCAAGCCTGTGAGGCGTTTGGAGAGAGGTCACGAGATTGGCCTCTAGGCCATGCAGGAGACGAAGGCCCTCATCTCCGCGATGACGGGGGAGTCTCGGGGTGGTTCTCGAGCGGCGGCCCCAGGGTGCGGTTTCTCACGAGGTACGACGGCGAGGTCAGTGAGCCTCTCGTGGGGCGCCAGGGAAGTCGGGTCTCTATGCGAGTGTTGAGGGGGAGCGCGTCATTGCTCTCGAGTCATGGTAGGGGAATCTGGCCTCGAGACGTATTGAAGAAGGTCTCTCGAGGTCTTTCTCGGGTTGAGGCAGGAAACCCT
>NW_011384248.1:0-797 GCF_000754665.1 Bison bison bison
GTACATATATACAATGAAATATTACTCAGCCATAAAAAGGAATGTTGAGTTTTAAGCTAGCTTTTTCATTCTCCTCTTTCACTGTCATTAGAGTGGTATCATATGCATATCTGAAGTTGTTGGTATTTCTCCCAGTATTCTTGATTGCAGCTTGTGATTAATCAAGCCCAGCATTTCATATGAGGGACTCTGCATATAAATTAAATAAACAGGGTGACAATGTACAGCCTTGATGTACTCCTTTTCCAATTTTGAACCAGTCTAAAACCAAAGCCATTTGATCTTATGGATCAAGAAGCAATAATTAGAACCAGTTTTAAGTCCAGTTCTAACTGTGGTTTTTTGACCCACAACAGGATTTTCAGGAGACAGTATGGTGATCTGGTATTTCTATATCTTTAAGAATTTTCCACTAGTTTTTTTTTTGTGTGTGTGTGTGATCCACACAGTCAAAAGCTTTAGCATAGTCAATTAAGCAAAATAGATGGTTTTCCTGGAATTCCTTTTCTTTCTCTATGATCCAATGAATGTTGGCAATTTGATCTCTGGTTCCTCTTCCTTTTCTAAACCCAGCTGGTATCTGGAAATTCTTGGTTCATGTACTGCTGAAGCCTAGCTTGAAGTATTTGAATATAACCTTTTGAACATAGCATACGAAATGAATGCTGTTGTTCGTACTTTGAACATTCATTGGCACTGCCCTTCTTTGGGATTGGAATGAAAACTGACCTTTTCCAGTCCTGTGACCACTGCTGAGTTTTCCAAATTTGCTGGCATGTTGAGTGCAGCCCATCAAC
>NW_011384249.1:0-634 GCF_000754665.1 Bison bison bison
TGTCTTCTGGTCCCGTCTTTCCAGCAGTCCACACAGGAGAACTCCTTCCCTATGCCAGGGGCAGCAGAGGGAGGGGGAGCGGGAGACCGGGGAGTGCAAAGGTGGGAGGGTGGGAGGTGCAAGGTGGGAGGGGGCCGAGTGGGTGGGGGGCGCAGGGAGAGAGTTGGGGAAGGCTGAGTGGGAGAGCGGGAGAGGGAGGGAGGCGGGGGGAGTTGGGGACAGAGGGAGGGAGGGAGAGGGGGGTCGGGGGAGGGGGAGGGGGGGTGGGGTGGGCGAGGAGCCCGCGTCTGGGACTCAGCTTCAAGCCCCCGCGGCACGCCCTGCAGGTATCCCTAGAATGCTGCGTCAGGGACACGTTTCCCTGGGTTTCAAGGTGCCTTCTCTGGGCGGGTGTCCGGAGGTCAGATCCTCGGAGCCAGCAGTAGGGACCTACCCACACAACCGCTTTCACGACCAGACTCCCTGTCCATGTGTGCCCACATGCCCGGTCGTATATCTGCAAAGGCCCGTCATCTCCCTGTCTCTCTCTCTGACCCTCACAGTACAGTGACTCAGCTCGCCCTGCCGCCAGCATCCTCCCGTCACCGGCAGACATACAGACAGACATACGTGCTTTACTTGCAAACCCGTTCGT
>NW_011384250.1:0-942 GCF_000754665.1 Bison bison bison
AGTTCCATGCCTCAACCCAAGACGAGGCCTGACTCTCCTGTCCCCAGTCTGCAGGGACCCTGCGATCGGAGTCTGAAGTCAGAGGAACCCTGAGGTTCCTGCCTCAACTGGAGATGAGGCCCTCTTCCAATGCACCAAACCCAGTGGAGTGCCGAGAGGCCCCTCCCACCTCCACTTTCCCTGACTTCTCAGAGCCACCATGAGAAGCCCCCTGAGGTCACCTGCACAAGTCAAGGGAAGCCAGGGTTTCTGCCTAAACCCGAGAAAGACCTCGAGAGTCCTTCTTCAACACGTCTCGAGGCCAGATTTCCCTACCGTGACTCGAGAGCAATGACGCGCTCCCCCTCGCCACTCGCATGGAGACCCGACTTCCCTGGCGCCCCACGAGAGGCTCACTGACCTCGCCGTCGTACCTAGGGAGAAACCGCACACTGTGGCCGCGGCTCGAGAACAACCCTGAGACTCCCCCATCATCGCGAGTTGAGGGCCTTCGTCTCCTGAATGCCCTAGAGACCAATCTCTCGACCTCTCTCCAACGCCTCAGGAGGCTTGACTCCCTTTAGTCCACCCAGTGAGCTCCAAGAGATACCCGTCGCGACTCGAGAGCAGAGCGGGGTTCTTTGCTTCCACTCGACATGAATGCCTGTCTCCCCGGGTGTGTCTGGAATGCAACCCTGAGATCCCTGTCGCCCCTGGAGAGGAACATTGGCTTCTGGACACAAGCCTAGATGAGGTCTATTGGCCCTGCAGTCACTCGAGAGCAATCCCCAGCTTTCCTTCGCAACTCGAATGGAAGATTGGACTTCCCTGGGCCAACACAAGAGGCATCCTGAATTCCCCGTCGTAATTCGAGAATCCTGCTACACCTGAGAAAAACCACGTGGTTCCCCGGTCATCGCAAGATTAAGCCCTTTCCCGCTACAGCGTCTCAGGAGAAGTCCC
>NW_011384251.1:0-619 GCF_000754665.1 Bison bison bison
GAGTTTCGAAGGCTGTGAAGGGACTTCCCTGCCTGGTGGTCCAGTGGTGAAGAATCCACCTGCCGATGAGGCAGGGGACAGGGTGTTTTCGATCGATCCCTGATCCGGGAAGATGCCGCCGGGCTCCGGGCAGGTTCGATATGAACCTACAGAATGGACGGACAGTGCCAGGCGTGAAGGCGAGGGCAGGCAGACGGGGGACTCTGGACGAGGATGACGGACACGGACGGACACGGACGCCTCCGTTGTAGGTGGGCTGTGGCCGGCCGGCACGCTCCTCTGGGGCAGGGATGGTCCTAGGACCGTTGGGGAGCGTGCCCGTGCGCGCCCGTGGAGAGGAGCAGGGGACCGAAGGGAACTCTCTGTCCTCTCTGCTCCACGGGGCCCGCGGCACCCTAATCGGCTCCAAGAGAGGATGCCTCCGATGGAGAGACCAACCCACACGTGAGGGACCCTCCCTTCTGGTTCACTTGGACTCGGAAAGCGTGACGGTCAGGTTCACTCAATGCTCTGGATGTCTGTGCTTCCTGAGATCCCGGCCTACTCACGGGAAGGACCCGTGGAGTCGGATGAGATCTCCCTCTGCACGGCGGCGGCGGCTCCAGGGTGCACACGTTTC
>NW_011384252.1:0-744 GCF_000754665.1 Bison bison bison
TCAGGAACTGACCACCTGACCGCGCATGCAGTGATCACGTGGCTGGTCGTTCACTGACCACGTGTTTATCATACCGTGATCACGTGACTGAGAGGCGCTGATCACGTGACTGTGCCGTCAGGGATCACGTGGCTGAGCAGGCACTGATATTGTGACTGAGCATGCACTGATCATGTGCCGGGAGCCGGGGAGGCATTCCACTCTGGACAAAGGTCATGAGGAAGGAGGCTCGGCATACGCAAATGCGGGATCGAGCCTCAGGAGTCCACCCGGATATTCTCGAGCATCTCCCCCCCAAAAAAACCGGAGTCTGCCTACTGTATTGCATTGTGCTCTCACCTCTGATTTCACTGGGGGCTTTCCCCACCACCATCTTGCTCTCTCTGTCAAAGAGTTAACTTAGAGCTCCAATTCATAAAGTTCCTTGTCATTCTTCCCTTCAACTTCCAGCTGAGTCTCCATGTGGAGCGCGGAACCCACCACGCTTACTAATTATGCCTGGGCTGCTAAGACCCACTCGAGAAGGTGTCTAGGGTGAGGCACCTTTCGCTATTCGAGAGGGCGCCTGCGGCCTACGTAAGTGGTGCAAACTTCTTGTCTTGAAGTTTGATTGGTCTTCCGCGTAAACCAAGCTCCTCAGTCTCTTTTCTCCACCGAATTTTCCTACTGAGCTCTCCTCATACTATTATTCTTGACATCTCTGATTAGCATATAAATGTCGCCTAGGCCATCTCTCCTTCGAAT
>NW_011384253.1:0-573 GCF_000754665.1 Bison bison bison
GGAAAGCAACCCCGAGATCCCTGTCGCCCCTGGAGAGGAACATTGGCTTCTGGACTCAAGCCTAGATGAGGTCTATTGGCCCTGCAGTCACTCGAGAGCAATCCCCAGCTTTCCTTCGCAACTCGAATGGAAGATTGGACTTCCCTGGGCCAACACAAGAGGCATCCTGAATTCCCCGTCGTAACTCGAGAATTCCGCCGTAACTCGAGAAAAACCACGTGGCTCCCGCGTCATCGCAAGATGAAGCCCTTTCCCGCTACAGCGCCTCAGGAGAAGTCCCACGTTAGGAATTGGAGGTCGAAAGGGCACTTGGCACCCTTGATGCGACCCACAAAGTTCCCCGAATTCCCGGTCTCCCTCGAGAGGAACACTGAGGATTTCCGGCACCCCCTCCTCTAAACCCTTTCTTCCCTTCTGATCTGGACAGGAGGGTCGACTCCCCTGCTTTGTCTGGAAGGGGTTCCCGACCTTCCGGGCGCACCTCAGGATGAGGCCGGTCTCACGAAGACATTCCAGACGTGGCCTCGTGGGTGGTTCCACATTCGGTAGGACCCCGATTTCCCGGTCCCCTCT
>NW_011384254.1:0-644 GCF_000754665.1 Bison bison bison
TGACAGTATACAGCCTTGACTTACTCTTTTGCTATTTGGAACCAGTCTGTTGTTCCATGATGAGTTCTAACTGTTGCTTCCTGACCTGCATACAGATTTCTCAAGAGGCAAGTCGGGTGGTCTGGTATTCCCATCTCTTTCAGAATTTTCCACAGTTTATTGTGATCCACACAGTCAAAGGCTTTGGCATAGTCAATCAAGTAGAAACAAATGTATTTTTCTGGAACTCTTGTTTTTTCATGATCTAGCGGATGTTGCCAACTAGATCTCTGGGTCCTCTGCCTTTTCTAAAACCAGCTTGAACATCAGGAAGTTCACGGTTCACATATTACTGAACCCTGACTTGGAGAATTTTGAGCATTACTTTACTAGCATGTGAGATGAGTGTAATTGTGCAGTAGTTTGAGCATTCTTTAGCATTGCCTTTCTTTGAAATTGGAATGAAAACTGACCTTTTTCAGTCCTTTGGCCACTGCTGAGTTTTCCAAACTTGCTGGCATATTGAGTGCAGCACTTTCACAGCATCATCTTTCAGGATTTGAAATAGCTCAAATGGAATTCTATCACCTCCATTAGCTGTTCTCATAGTGATGCTTTCTACGGCCCACTTCATTTCACATTCCAGGATATCTGGCTCTTTGGTC
>NW_011384255.1:0-758 GCF_000754665.1 Bison bison bison
AAAAGTCCTGTACAAGTCCAGACATCTGCTCTGTACAGTCTCTTCCTGCAGTACAGAAAAGTATAGAACAGAATGACACATTCTTTGTTAATTGTACAGAAGAATCAGCTGCTATCTGCTGCCTAGTCAACATGGTCAACATGAGGAAGTCAAGCAAGAGTTCCAAATCTCTTGAATGTGGTCCTTGGAAATACTTCTGTTCTTAGTTGCTCAGTTGTGCCCAACTTTTATGCTACCCATGGACTGTGGCCAGTCAGGCTCCTCTGTCCGTGGCATTTCCCAGTCAAGAATACTGGAGTGGTTTGCCATTTCTTTCTCCAGGGGATCTTCCCGACCCAGGGATCAAACCTGAGTCTCCTGCAGGTGGATGCCTTCCCATCTGAGCCACAATACAACTAATTGCCTAGTCAAAATACAAAGAAAAAGCTAGTGTTCTACTAAGTGGAAAGATGATTTAAGAAACGGAAGCTTTCCTTTGTTGGTATATTTGAATCTTTATTTAGTTTTATTTATTTTTATGATTAAGGCTACTTGAACAAGGCAATGGAGAAACCCCAGAGTTGAAAAAGCAATTGACTTTTTAAAAGAAACATGTGGCAGGTGAAACTTTCTTCATTTTTTAGAGTTGGTTCAATGCAAAATCTTTATTCAACAAATATGACTCTTGTGAACTTTATTTCAAATCTCCACGATGAATCACTGAGGCATCAAGGAAGAAAGGAGTAGAGGTGGAGAAAAAAGAGCAACCTTTCCCCTTG
>NW_011384256.1:0-578 GCF_000754665.1 Bison bison bison
TGTGTGTGTGTGTGTGTGCGTGCGTGCGTGCGTGCGGGGGAGGGGAGGGCGCTACTATCACTGATAGGTATGTTCACCAATCTGTCGAATGCCAATATAAAAGTCAGTTCTTGGTTGCTGAAGGGAAATGTATGACTTGGTATTAAAAGAAGGTATGTGGCATGAAATCGCATTTTCTGAAGGCAAACGACGTCGTTCTTTCTTCCAGGTGGCAGTTTCAGGATGGGAGAAGCAAAGGAATGGGTACAGAATGGGATAAGGAGGTTGTAGGGAAAGTGGACCCCCAGAAAACAGTGTTGTGCCTAGCACAAGGTTTCTTGAGAGGTTGAACTGCCTTTGCTAATGGATTTTAAGTTTCTTTACCTCTTCCGTGATCTCTTCTAGGTTGACCTAGAACAGAAATCTTTTGTTAGCTTTGGCTAAGTGGAGAAGTATTGCTTCACGGTGACTTGTGTGATCCTACCTGACTGTTCTAAACCCTGTTGATATCTATGCACTGCTGCTGCTGCTGCTGCTGCTGCTGCTGCTGCGAAGTCGTTTCAGTCGTGTCCGAGTCTGTCGTGACCCCAGTGGACGGC
>NW_011384257.1:0-708 GCF_000754665.1 Bison bison bison
CACCCGGATATTCCCGAGCATCTCCCCCCCAAAAAAACCAGAGTCTGCCTACTGTATTGCTTTGTGCTCCCACCTCTGATTTCACTGGGGGCTGTCCCCCACCACCATCTCGCTCTCTCTGTCAAAGAGTTAACTTACAGCTCCAATTCATAAAGTTCCTTGTCATTCTTCCCTTTAACTTCCAGCTGAGTCTCCATCTGGAGCGCGGAACCCACCACGCTTACTAATTATGCCTGGGCTGCTAAGACCCACTCGAGAAGGTGTCTAGGGTGAGGCACCTTTCGCTATTCGAGAGGGCGCCTGCGGCCTACGTAAGTGGTGCAAACTTCTTGTCTTGAAGTTTGATTGGTCTTCCTAGTAAACCAAGCTACTCAGTCTCTTTTCTCCACCGAATTTTCCTACTGAGCTCTCCTCATACTATATTTTTGTACATCTCTGATTAGCATATAAATAGTCGCCTAGGCCATCTCTCCTTCGAATACCCTGGATCAGTTGGGGCTGGTCCCCGGCAGGTGGCGACCGAACAGGGACCTCAGGAGGCAATACTCAAAGAGCTGAGCAGACACGAACCACGCAATCAGCAGGCAATAAGCATGGAGCTCGGCAGTGACGAATCATGCTGCTCAACTGGCAATAATCAAGCACGTGACCAGGCAGGAATCACGCAGCTCAGCTGGCAATTGTCAAGCAGATGAGCCGACAGGAATC
>NW_011384258.1:0-567 GCF_000754665.1 Bison bison bison
GGACACCTCTCCGAACTCCACCCTGTGAATGAAGTCAACACGAAGGGGCAGTGACTCGCCCGTGCATCGTCCGGAAAAGACCCCCAGGTTCCAAATACCGCTCGACAAGTGGCCTCTCTCCCCGGGGACACCTCGAGAGGCAAGCGGAGTTCCATGCCTCAACCCAAGACGAGGCCTGACTCTCCTGTGCCCAGTCTGCAGGGACCCTACGATTGGAGTCTGAAATCAGAGGATCCCTGAGGTTCCTGCCTCAACTGGAGATGAGGCCCTCTTCCAATGCACCAAACCCCGTGGAGTCCCGAGAGGCCCCCCTCCCCCACCTCCAGTTTCCCTGACTTCTCAGAGCCACCATGAGAAGCCCCCTGAGGTCACCTGCACAAGTCGAGGGAAGCCAGGGTTTCCTGCCTCAACCCGAGAAAGACCTCGAGAGACCTTCTTCAACACGTCTCGAGGCCAGGTTCCCCTACCATGACTCGAGAGCAATGACGCGCTCCCCCTCGCCACTCGCATGGAGACCCGACTTCCCTGGCGCCCCACGAGAGGCTCACTGACCTCGCCGTCGTACCT
>NW_011384259.1:0-760 GCF_000754665.1 Bison bison bison
CTCGGGGTGGCATTCCAGAGGCACCCGGGGAGACAGGCATTCATCTCGAGTGGAAGCAAAGAACCCCGCTCTGCTCTCGAGTCGCGACGGGTATCTCTTGGAGCTCACTGGGTGGACTAAAGGGAGTCAAGCCTCCTGAGGCGTTTGGAGAGAGGTCGCGAGGCTGGCCTCGAGGCCATGCAGGAGGCGAAGGCCCTCATCTCCGCAATGACGGGGGAGTCTCGGGGTGGTTCTCGAGCGGCGGCCCCAGGGTGCGGTTTCTCACGAGGTCCGACGGCGAGGTCAGTGAGCCTCTCGTGGGACGCCAATGAAGTCGGGTCTCCATGCGAGTGGCGAGGGGGAGCGCGTCATTGCTCTCGAGTCATGGTAGGGGAATCTGGCCTCGAGACGTGTTGAAGAAGGTCTCTCGAGGTCTTTCTCGGGTTGAGGCGGGAAACCCTGGCTTCCCTCGATTTGTGCAGGTGACCTCAGGGGGCTTCTCATGGTGGCTCTGAGAAGTCAGGGAAACTGGAGGTGGGAGGGGCCTCTCGGGACTCCCCTGGGTTTGGTGCATTGGAAGAGGGCCTCATCTCCAGTTGAGGCAGGAACCTCAGGGTTCCTCTGATTTCGGACTCCGATCGCAGGGTCCCTGCAGACTGGGGACAGGAGAGTCAGGCCTCGTCTTGGGTTGAGGCATGGAACTCCGCTTGCCTCTCGAGGTGTCCCTGGGGAGAGAGGCCACTTGTCGAGCTGTATTTGGAACCTGGGGGGTTTTTCCGTC
>NW_011384260.1:0-758 GCF_000754665.1 Bison bison bison
CTTCCCCCATTATCCTCTATGCATAACTTAAGGTATAAAAACTACTTTGAAAAATAAAGTGCGGGCCTTGTTCACCAAAACTTGGTCTCACCATGTCTTTCTTTCTCTTACCTTCTGGCTGAATTATTCAGCCTCTTTTCTCCACTGCATTTCCTCACTGAGCTATCCTCATACTATTACTCTTTATATCCTTAATTAACATTTAATTAAGCAGTTGTTTCCTGATCTTCGCCTACGCCGTCTATCCTTCGAATACCCTGGATCAGCCGGGGCTGGTCCCCGGCACCCTACCATTGCTCGAGAGCAATGACGCGCTCCCCCTCGCCATTCGCATGGAGACCCGACTACCTTGGCGTCCCACGAGAGGCTCACTGACCTCACCGTCGCACCTCGTGAGAAAGCGCACACTGGGGCCGCCACTCGAGAACAAACCCTAGACTCCCCCGTCATCGCGAGATGAGGGCCTTCGTCTACTGCATGGCCTAGAGACCAATCTCGCGACCTCTCTCCAAATGCCTCATTAGGCTTGACTCCCTTTAGTCCACCCAGTGAGCTCCAAGAGATACACGTCGCGACTCGAGAGCAGAGCGGAGTTCTTTGCTTCCACTCGAGATGAATGCCTGTCTCCCCGGGTGTGTCTGGAATGCAACGCCGAGAACCCTGTCGCCCCTGAGAGGAACACTGGCTTCTGGACAGAAGCCTAGATAAGGTATCTTGGCCCTGCAGTCACTCGAGAGCAATCCCCAGCTTTCCTTCGC
>NW_011384260.1:4838-5539 GCF_000754665.1 Bison bison bison
CCCCCTGGAAATTCTCGAGCATATACCCCCAAAACCAGAGTCTGCCTACTTTGTGCTTGTGCTTTCATCTAAACCTCTGACTTTACGGGGGGCTCTCCCCCACTACCTCTCTCTGAAAAAAGAGTTAGCTTACAGTTCCAGTTAATAATTCCTGGGTGTGACAGTGTTTAACCTACAAACTCCTTTGGAAATCCTCTAGCCTGCCTGAATAGGTTTTTCCGGCCACATGTGACTGTTCAGAGCCTCCCAACTGTGAGAGGCAGGAGATGTTCTAAACTGTCTAAACACAGATTCTTTTGAGTAGTTAAAAGATTGATTAGAAATTGTATTGGTGAATGGTTTATCACTTGTTGGGCCATTGTTTGCTGCTAAGGTTCCCTATCCCTTACCTGCTGTGTCCCTGGCAGTGTATTGATTAATATAATTGGTGTAAGTAGTAGCTTTAGTATTTGTAACCTGGGACCTTTGAGTTAATTCTTTTTCTTGTCATAGCCCACCACACCTTTGCTCTGTAGGAATGCAACTTTATCTAATGCTTTTTTGGAGGGTGGCTCCTGACCAACCACCTTTAGAGAAAAATAAGTTTTCTGAAGAAAAGGTCTTAAAATGTTAACAGGCCTCCGGGCCAGAAGATGATGCAAATCACCTAAGCTTTTGCATATGGTAAGTTTGCAGGAAGAAAGCCTGGTTTGCTGCAAGAC
>NW_011384261.1:0-741 GCF_000754665.1 Bison bison bison
TGAAAGTGAAAGAGCAGAGTGAAAAAGTTGGCTTAAAGCTCTAACATTCAGAAAATGAAGATCATGGAATCTGGTCTCATCACTTCATGGGAAATAGATGGGGTAGACAGTAGAAACAGCGTACAGACTATTTTTTTGGGCTCCAAAATCACTGCAGATTGGTGACTGCAGCCATGATATTTAAATGCTTACTCCGTTAGGAAGGAAAGTTATGACCAACCTAGATAGCATATTCAAAAGCAGAGACATTACTTTGCCAACAAAGGTTCGTCTAGTCAAGGCTATGGTTTTTCCTGTGGTCGTGTATGGATGTAGAGTTGGACTGTGAAGAAAGCTGAGTGCCGAAGAATTGATGCTTTTCAACTGTGGTGTTGGAGAAGACCCTTGCAAGTCTCTTGGACTGCAAGGAGATCCAACCAGTCCATTCTGAAGGAGATCAGCCCTGGGATTTCTTTGGAAGGAATGATGCTGAAGCTGAAACTTCAGTACTTTGGCCACCTCATGCGAAGAGCTGACTCATCTGAAAAGGCTCTGATGCTGGGAGGGATTGGGGGCAGGAGGAGAAGGGGACAACAGAGGATGAGATGGCTGGATGGCATCACTGACTCGATGGACGTGAGTCTGAGTGAGTCTGAGTGAACTCCGGAGTTTGTGATGGACAGGGAGGCCTGGGTGCTGTCATTCGACGGGGTCCCAAAGACGTCGGACACACTGAGTGACTGAACTGAACTGAAGTGAATA
>NW_011384262.1:0-880 GCF_000754665.1 Bison bison bison
GAAAGGGGTGGTGGTCAGCCCAGGACCGGGTGAACAGGCTCTGGTACATCAGCCAAACAGGCACGGCCCTAGGCTGTGAGCCGCGCACATGCTGCTGGCCCAAATCTAGACCAATGGCTGAGAGGGTACTGGACGGCACCCTTTTGGACACGCCCCTAGACCGGAGGACATCTTCCGCGGTTCCTGGGCTCCAGCTCCACCACGTGGCCAGATTCTGCTCTAGGGAGCTAGCAGATTTTGCATCTGCCGCTACCCCAGGCGCTGTCATTGACCTGCATTTGGAAATTTCAACCTCGGGTTCCTGCTCCGCAATCTGAACAACACACTCCTGTATCCCACAGGACCTTCAATAACCGAGAGCTCTCCCTGAGTATCCAAATGATACACAGGGGCTCCAAGTGGCTGGATACTTTTCTCCATGGGACAGAGTACCTGTTGCTGTCCAGATGCTAGCGGAGTAGGAAAAACCCGACGGTTTGCAACAGTTGATCCCCATTGTTCAGGGACACCAGAGCCTTAGGGTACAGAGCTCACTCTGTGTCTCTTTATCTCTGCTTCTGGCATAGCACTGTTTTGGGCAATCCTTCTATGTATGTACCAGGGCTGGTGTCTATGGGTCTCTGTCTCTTTAAGTGGTGCTGTTCCCCTTTGCCACTGTCTGGACACCAGCACTCATACAAGAAGCTTATCCTTGCCATGAAGGCAAGCCCTTCTCCTCCTGAGTGATTTGCACTAACCTGAGATCAGACTTTTTTTTTATTTAAATGTATTTATTTTAATTAGAGGTTAATTACTTTACAATATGGTATTGGCTTTACCATACATCAACATGAATCCGCCACAGGTGTACACGATCTGACTTTTTTAGTCCACACGTTTG
>NW_011384263.1:0-795 GCF_000754665.1 Bison bison bison
AAAGTAGATATTAGGTTTCCATTTTCTCATCAATGATTCGTTTCATTGGTTTTGTCATTTCAGATCACTTTCTTGAACATCAGATCATGGAAGATAGAAATAATGTTACTGAATTTATCCTCTTAGAACTTTCTATGGACAAGAAAGTCCAGATCCTCTGCTTTTTATTTTCTTATTCTGTTACCTGGCTATTTGGTTGGGGAATTTGATCATTGTGATTTCTATTACATGCAGTCAGCTAATCACCCAGCCCATGTACTTCTTCCTTAACTGCCTTGCACTCTCAGACCTCTTCTACACCTCCACTGTGACACCCAAACTCATGACTGACTTACCGATGGAGAAAAGGCCATTTCCTATAAAACTGCATGACACAGCTTTTCACCACCCACTTCTTTGAGGGGGATTGAGGTCTTCACCCTCACAGGGATGGCCTGTGACTGCTATGTGGCCGTCAGCAAACCTCTCCACGACGCCATCACCATGAACAGGCAAAAACGTCACTCAATTCTCATAGCGTCGTGTGCAGGGGGACTTCTTCATTCTCTTGGTCTCTTTCTTCTTGCGATTGTTTGACCTTTCTGTGGCCCCAGTGAAATAGATCACTGTTTCCGTGATGCATATCTTTTGTTGAAACTAGCCTGCACTGATACTCAAAATTGGCTTTTTTGTCATTGCCAGTTCTGGCTTGATGGGACTGGTGCTCTTTGTGGTTTTGATGGCCTCCTACACTTTGATTCTGTATAATGTGTGCACATATTCTGCAGAAAGCCACCATAAAGCACTTTCCACCTG
>NW_011384264.1:0-734 GCF_000754665.1 Bison bison bison
TGTCCGGGCATCGGGTTCTTATCAAGAGGGGACCGGGAAATCGGGTTCCTTCGGAATGTGGAACCACCCCCGAGGCCACGTCTGGAATGTCGTCGTGAGACTCGCCTCATCCTGAGGTGCGACCGGAAGGTCGGGAACCCCTTCCAGACAAAGCAGGGGAGTCGACCCTCCTGTCCAGATCAGGAGGGTAGAAGGGGCTCAGAGGAAGTGGTGCCGGAAAACCTCGGTGTTCCTCTCGAGGGAGACCGGGATGTCGGGGAACTTTGTGGGTCGCATCAAGGGTGCCAAGTACCATTTCGACCTCCAATACCTAACGTGGACTTCTCCTGAGACACTGTAGCGGGAAAGGGCTTCATCTTGCGATGACGGGGGAACCACGTGGATTTTCTCGAGTTGCGGCGGGATACTCGAGTTACAACGGGGAATGCAGGATGCCTCTTGTGTTGGCCCAGGGAAGTCCAATCTTCCATTCGAGTTGCGAAGGAAAGCTGGGGATTGCTCTCGAGTGACTGCAGGGCCAATAGACCTCATATAGGCCTCTGTCCAGAAGCCAATGTTCCTCTCCAGGGAGGACAGGGATCTCGGGGTTGCATTCCAGACGCACCGGGCGAGACAGGCATCCATCTCGAGTGGAAGCAAAGAACCCCGCTCTGCTCTCGAGTCGCGACGGGTATCTCTTGGAGCTCACTGGGTGGACTAAAGGGAGTCAAGCCTCCTGAGGCGTTTGGAGAGAG
>NW_011384265.1:0-720 GCF_000754665.1 Bison bison bison
CTCTTTGTTGTTAGTAGAAACTTATTTTAATTTTTCCAAGCTTACTAGAGGACGAATAAAATACTTTTGTCTCTAAGAAATAAAAGGGATTCAGAAACACTGTCCACAAAGCTCCATGAGAAAATTGAATACTCTTTTCCGAAACATCAATACCAGTATCATAAATGTTTTCCTTGATTAGCTGAAAACAGGTATCATCTCTTAAGAATTACTTTTAAGAGTGTAAAAGAGGCATTCCTTTAACAATTATTATGTACAAGTCTAGGACTTGTGAGCTTTTTAATTCCCCACCAAAAGAATATATATTAGGAAGAGAATCCATTACTATGTTGTTAATATTCTGAAGTATTTAATACCTACTTAAAGCAAATTTAAGCATCTATGAAAAAATACAGAAAAGAGAGAATTCTGAAATGACTGTTTCACCTAAATACTAAGTAGCAAACACTATGAGAAGACAGGGAAATGTAATAACTTTGATATTAACTACCATATTCCAGAAGCTCTCCATAAGCCTTCAGATTTCTAACTTCATCTGCTTTGTACTTTAAAATTACATCAGCTTTGTGGTCCTTGGAGAAAAACAAGGAAGGATCAAAACTGGTTAGGCAAAGAATCATCAGTTGTCTCATAAATTCCTTTACAAATTAAACACACTTAAGAAAATCCTCACTATTCTCTCACCTTCCTTGTGTCATCTGCACACACACACACACACAC
>NW_011384266.1:0-727 GCF_000754665.1 Bison bison bison
CTTTGCTTCCACTCGAGATGAATGCCTGTCTCCCCGGGTGCGTCTGGAATGCAACCCCGAGATCCCGGTCGCCCCTGGAGAGGAACATTGGCTTCTGGACACAAGCCTAGATGAGGTCTATTGGCCCTGCAGTCACTCGAGAGCAATCCCCAGCTTTCCTTCGCAACTCAAATGGAAGATTGGACGTCCCTGGGCCAACACAAGAGGCATCCCGAATTCCCCGTCGTAACTCGAGAATCCCGCCGCAGCTCGAGAAAAAGCACGTGGTTCCCCCGTCATCGCAAGATGAAGCCCTTTCCCGCGACAGCGTCTCAGGAGAAGTCCCACGTTAGGAATTGGAGGTCGAAACGGTCCTTGGCACCCTTGATGCGCCCCCACAAAGTTCCCCGGCATCCCGGTCTCCCTGGAGGGGAACACCGAGGTTTTCCGTCACCACTTCCTCTGAGCCCCTTCTACCCTCCTGATCTCGACAGGAGGGTCGACTCCCATGCTTTGTCTGGAAGGGGTTCCCGACCTTCCGGTCGCACCTCAGGATGAGGCCAGTCTCATGACGACATTCCAGACGTGGCCTCGTGGGTGGTTCCACATGGCGAAGCACCCCGATTTCCCGGTCCCCTCTTGGTAAGAACCCGATGCCCGGACACCTCTCCGAACTCCACCCTGTGAATGAAGTCAACACGAAGGGAAAGTGACTCGCCCGTGCATCGACAGGAAAAAAACCCCAGGA
>NW_011384267.1:0-838 GCF_000754665.1 Bison bison bison
GCACACTGCCAAAGCCTCCCGCAGGGAGAGCTCTTTCCGAGGGAAAGGAAGCGCCCCAGGCTGCATTCCCAAGCTGGTGCTTCCCCGCCCAGACTAAGCGCCGCACGGAGGGAATCAGGGTCCCGATGCCCCTGGCTTGGGGAGGCAGCTCCACAGCCAGAGTGTTGCTCCGTTTGTGCCCAGAAAGCGCCTGCCAGACCGGGCCTTCCCTGGAGCTGTCCTCCCGCCTAGAGGCAGGTGGATGTGCTGTGCGGGCTTCCCCTGTGCGTTTGGGCTCCCTAGCACAGCCGCAGCGCAGGGGAACCAGCCCATGATCAGTGAGCTCCGGGCAGTACTTTGGTCCCAGGTTTGGAGCCCAATGCCCGGAACGCGGGAGAGAAGAGGCTGGCTGCCGGCGGGTGCTTGCAAGCCTGTTACTGGGAAGGACCGAGTGAGCTTCCACACCGGCAGAGCTCCAGTTCTGCGCCCAGGCGCGATAGCACATGGCCCCGGCCGAGAGGCTGCTCTGGCCTGGGCGAGCCTCCCCAAGCCCTGCCCAGCTTCTAGCGTTCGCGCCCGGGAAGGAGCAGGCTGCGGGAGTCTGGGAGACGTGACTGGTGCCTGACTGGTGCCTCAGCTCAGCTCTCGCCTTCCCTTCGGACCTAGGAGCCAGGCGTCCTTGCAGAGGGCTTAGGGGCTGGGGGTGTGCACACTGCCAAAGCCTCCCGCAGGGAGAGCTCTTTCCGAGGGAAAGGAAGCGCCCCAGGCTGCATTCCCAAGCTGGTGCTTCCCCGCCCAGACTAAGCGCCGCACGGAGGGAATCAGGGTCCCGGTGCCCCTGGCTTGGGGAGGCAGCCCA
>NW_011384267.1:4900-5385 GCF_000754665.1 Bison bison bison
TTGCTCCGTTTGTGCCCAGAAAGCGCCTGCCAGACCGGGCCTTCCCTGGAGCTGCCCTCCCGCCTAGAGGCAGGTGGATGTGCTGTGCGGGCTTCCCCTGTGCGTTTGGGCTCCCTAGCACAGCCGCAGCGCAGGGGAACCAGCCCATGATCAGTGAGCTCCGGGCAGTACTTTGGTCCCAGGTTTGGAGCCCAATGCCCGGAACGCGGGAGAGAAGAGGCTGGCTGCCGGCGGGTGCTTGCAAGCCTGTTACTGGGAAGGACTGAGTGAGCTTCCACACTGGCGGAGCTCCAGGTCTGCGCCCAGGCGCGATAGCACAGAGCCCCGACCGAGAGGCTGCTCTGGCCTCGGCGAGCCTCCCCAAGCCCTGCCCAGCTTCTAGCGTTCGCGCCCGGGAAGGAGCAGGCTGCGGGAGTGTGGGAGACGTGACCGGTGCCTGACTGCTGCCTCAGCTCAGCTCTCGCCTTCCCTTCGGACCCTAGGAG
>NW_011384268.1:0-853 GCF_000754665.1 Bison bison bison
ATATGTCAATTACAAATCAGTAACACTTTTTGGGAAAGAGTAAACATTTAGTGTCCGATTCTTTGCGACCCCGTGGACTGCAGCCCGCCAGGCTCCTCCGTCCATGGGATTCTCCAGGCAAAAGTACTGGAGTGGGTTGCCATGCCCGCCTCCAGGGGATCTTCCCGACCCAGGAATCAAACTCACATCTCTTGTGTCCCCTGCATTGGTAGGTGGCTTCTTTACCACTAGAGCCTCCTGGGAAGCCCAAACAAACGAGGTACGGAGTATAGTGAAATCATTCCTCTCACCCGCCCTGGTGAGTTCTGGTGGAAACAAGTGTTTTCCAAGAGGACCCTTCCTGTCTCGGAGACCTGGGTGTTCTGTCTATCAGGGATGGGGAGGAACCTGACGACCCCAAGGTTCTGTACAGACACCACATTCCAGGCTTGAGGGCAAATACATTAACTAGTGGGACACCATTGTAAATGCCTAATGGACTTGATACAAACAGAAGGTAGGAATTGTTGGAGAACCAATGCGTTTAGAGACACTGGGTAAAAATAGAGGGCTAACCACATGCATCGAATCTCACTATATCGAAAACTCCACTGAAAATAGTTTTTTGTTTTTTTTTTTAGGGAAAAGTCTCTAAGCTCTTGGAAAGGAAAAAAAAAAGACATCAGAAATTTAAAAATGTAATAGAAGCATTAGAAGATAAATTGAGGAAATTTCCCAGAGAGTAGGATAAAAAAGACAAGGAAACAAGGGAAGAACAGATGAGAAATTCATCCCAACAGCTGAATCACAGGAGTTTTAGAACGACAATGAAGGATATAAAATAACTCAAGAGAATACTCCAGAATCATAGAAC
>NW_011384269.1:0-697 GCF_000754665.1 Bison bison bison
CCATGAGAAGCGCCCTGAGGTCACCTGCACAAGTCGAGGGACACCAGGGTTTCCCATCTCAACCCGAGAAAGACCTCGAGAGACCTTCTTCAACACGTCTCGAGGACAGATTCCCCTACTGCCGTGAGCCGGCATATTGCATATTGAGTGCATATTGCATATTGCATATTGAGTGCAGCACTTTCCACAGCATCATCTTTCTGGATCTGGAATAGCTTAACTGGAATTCTATCACTGCTGGGAGCCAGTGAGGTACTCCGCCCATGACAAAGGTCATGAGGAAGGAGGCTCGGCATACGCAAAGGCGGGATCGAGCTTCAGGAGTCCCCCTGGAAATTCTCGAGCATATACCCCCAAAACCAGAGTCTGCCTAACTTTCTGCTTGTGCTTTCACCTAAACCTCTGACTTTACGGGGGGCTCTCCCCCACTACCTCTCTCTGAAAAAAGAGTTAGCTTACAGTTCCAGTTAATAATTCCTGGGTGTGACAGTGTTTAACCTACAAACTCCTTTGGAAATCCTCTAGCCTGCCTGAATAGGTTTTTCCGGCCACATTTGACTGTTCAGAGCCTCCCAACTGTGAGAGGCAGGAGATGTTCTAAACTGTCTAAACCAGATTCTTTTGAGTAGTTAAAAGATTGATTAGAAATTGTATTGGTGAATGGGTTTTTCACTTGTTGGGCCATTGTTTGCTGCTC
>NW_011384270.1:0-823 GCF_000754665.1 Bison bison bison
CAGTGGTAAAGAATCCACCCGCCAATGTAGGAGAATTGGGAGACACAGGTTCGATCTCTGGGTCAGGAAGACTCCCTGGAGTAGGAAGTGGCGACCCGCTCCAGTATTCTTGCCTGGAAAACTCCATGGACAGAGAAGCCTGGGCAGGCTACAGTCTATGGGACTGCAAAGGGTCAGACACGACAGTATACACACACAGTCTCAAAGTAACAGGGCATGTTTTTTTAAATACACGTAACATTTCAGATTTCTTCATTTTACTCTCATCAAAATTATTTCATTAAAATGACATAAATCTTTAAAATAATAGGAGTTTCTTGTGATATTCAAGTAAATAGTACATATAAAATTTAAAGTAGTGATATGATGTACTTCTGCAAATAGGTATCATTTCTAATAGCAACAGATTTTAAGTAATTTGATATACTAGGAAGTCACAGTAACTATCCTACTTCTTTTTATAACATATATGTTATGAAATTTGGCCCCAATATACTTTCTGTTTCTTCTTTTACTACACATACTCTTCCAACATACAGTTTCTTATCTCTGTACATTTAATATCGTGGATGTGATCTAAAATTCTATCTCCACATCTCTCCCAAGCTAATTGGAAAGGAAACTCATATTATCCTGCAAGGCCCTACATAATATCACTTCTGGCAAGTATTCTTCATGCACTTTCTACATTTCTTTAACCAGATTCAATTTTACTTCTCATCTATTTTTTACCATATCATTTTGTAAATCCTCTAGTGCTTCCATGATCTTCTCTATTAGTAATTTCAGGTCTCTCGCCTGAAATTATCCATGAATCTCTTTT
>NW_011384271.1:0-644 GCF_000754665.1 Bison bison bison
ATCCCCACTGCGGCTGGGAAGGCACCGGGAGCATGGCAGGGGCGGGGCGGCGCGGGGCGGGGGTCGGCTCCTGGCGCGGGTAGGGGAGGGTTCCCCGTTGTCCTCTCGGGGGTCGCCATGGCGGCTGGGAACGCCCATTGCGTGCGCTCCTGGGTCCCCAAGGGTCGGCATCCAGTGGGCGCGGCGGAGGGGTGCGGACCACAGGTCAGGGAACTGGGACTGCGTGGAGCAGGGAACCACGTAGTCCGCCCTCTGTTGGCACCACCTGGCGGTCGCAGAAAGGCCTCGCCTTTGGGCTCAAGGCCTTTACCGCTCCACCCCTTTGCTGAAAGGTCAGAGCCGCGCGGTTTTCCCAAGCAGCCTAGTGTCCGCTGCAAGTCCAAGGGCCAGAACCCTGAACTCTGGCCGGCTGGCCCAGCCCTGCTTCTGGCACTTTGGAGGCCAGCGGGCCCTTGACCACCTGCTGGGATGGGAAAGGAAGGGTCCACGAATTGCACCCTAGAAACTTAGTAGGGTGCATGGGTTTCAAAACCCGGTGGCCGCCCAGGCAGAAAACAAGGGAGGAGGGCACCCTGCTGCCCTTTCATGGCAGCATCTGTGGCTGTCCTGCTGAGGGGGCCTTTCCATGGGGACCGTGTGCAGTA
>NW_011384272.1:0-600 GCF_000754665.1 Bison bison bison
GGAGAATCCCAGGGACGGGGGAGCCTGCTGGGCTGCCGTCGACACAACTGAAGCGACTTGCAGCAGCAGCAGCAGATGGGGCTGGATGCCATGATCTTCATTTTTTGAATGTTGAGTTTATGCCAGCTTTTTCACTCTCCTCTTTCACTTTCATTAAGAGGCTCTTTAGTTTCAGCCCCTGGAGGCATTTCTTATTCCCCTTTCTGTCTTTTCTCCACCATGAGGGGCCCCATTTATAGTTTTTAACAATGTAGTTTAACAACAGGCTCCTTCAATATATTCTATACTTTTTCCTTCTTATATATATATATTTTTAACCTATCTATCCTTCAGTTCACTGATCCTCTCTGCAGCTACGTCCAATTTGATGTTAAGCCCAGAGACTGAGTTCTTAAATTCAGTCACTGTTACTTGAAAGTTCTAGAATCGGTTTTGATTCTCAGACGTTTTTCCTTTTGTCAAGTATATTTTTGAACTGGTGAAGTTTGCATCTGATACCTCTAGCATACCTCTGATATGCTGATATACATCTGATACCTCTGGATCTGTTTCAGTTCTTTTTCTCTTTCCTGTTTGTTGTTACACCCTTTTTGCTTTTTT
>NW_011384273.1:0-660 GCF_000754665.1 Bison bison bison
CAGCAGCAGCAGCAGTGTTAATGGAGATATTGAGGTGAGAATTTCATACAACTGGTCTATATTTTTGAGTTCGGAAGCACTTGAGATATCAACTAGACCATAACAACATGCTCAGATGAGAAACTGAATAATTAATGGCAATTTATTTTAATCATTCACTGAACATTTACTTGGCCTCTACTATATTTCAAGAACTTGGTTGGTTGTTTTTCATAACAACCCTTGTCTCACTCCTAAGATACTCAGTATTTGAACAGGAGATATACAGGTAATGATGACAGAGCATGATAGATGTAAAAGAGTCATGTTCAAGGATAAGAGCTAGATTGTAGGTCATTACTATTTTGGTAAAAAGTAAATAGGGCACAATTAGGAACTGGTTTTCAGAGAGTGTGATAATTGCTCCATGCTTGGAAGACTAAATAGGAGAGTCAGGCCTCAGAATGAAGGAAGACCATTACAGCTTGAGGGATACGAAGTATGTGCAAAAACATTGGATAGGAAATAGTTCAGTATCTGTGGAAGGATGCATAATATTGGTATGGGCTTACCTCATAAAAAACTTTATTCCCCATGATCCCCTAGTTGTCTTTTCATGCCTCATCTCTGTTAGTTTCACATGAGATAATCAAGGAAATTAGAGGGTTAGAGGGATAAATT
>NW_011384274.1:0-684 GCF_000754665.1 Bison bison bison
AATGACGCGCTCCCCCTCGCCACTCGCATGGAGACCCGACTTCCCTGGCGCCCCACGAGAGGCTCACTGACCTCGCCGTCGTACCTCGTGAGAAACCGCACCCTGGGGCCGCCGCGCGAGAACCACCCCGAGACTCCCCCGTCATCGCGGAGATGAGGGCCTTCGTCTCCTGCATGGCCTCGAGGCCAGCCTCGCGACCTCTCTCCAAACGCCTCAGGAGGCTTGACTCCCTTTAGTCCACCCAGTGAGCTCCAAGAGATACCCGTCGCGACTCGAGAGCAGAGCGGGGTTCTTTGCTTCCACTCGAGATGAATGCCTGTCTCCCCGGGTGCGTCTGGAATGCAACCCCGAGATCCCGGTCGCCCCTGGAGAGGAACCTTGGCTTCTGGGACACAAGCCTAGATGGAGGTCTATTGGCCCTGCAGTCACTCGAGAGCAATCCCCAGCTTTCCTTCGCAACTCGAATGGAAGATTGGACTTCCCTGGGCCAACACAAGAGGCATCCCGAATTCCCCGTCGTAACTCGAGAATCCCGCCGCAACTCGAGAAAAACCACGTGGTTCCCCCGTCATCGCAAGATGAAGCCCTTTCCCGCTACAGCGTCTCAGGAGAAGTCCCACCTTAGTAATTGGAGGTCGAAACGGTACTTGGCACCCTTGATGCGCCCCCACAAAGTTCCCCCGG
>NW_011384275.1:0-676 GCF_000754665.1 Bison bison bison
AGCACTATGTCCTGCTGCCCTAGCCACCAACTCCTCTGAGTCCCTGATGCAGCCAGAGCCACTATGACTGAAGCAGTTGCATCCCCACATCTGGCTCCCTCACAGGGGCAAACCCAAGTCCTCCAGGACAGTCTCAAGAGCAAACCCCAGTGGATGATTCACATTCAGAAGTGGGAATAAAACCACAATTGGAAACCAGGGGCAGTGTTGTTAAGGAAGAAGACCCAAAACCTTCCTACCACCTGTACAAGCTGCAGATTAAATCCACATAGCTGTGAAACGAAGAGAAGTGAAAAACAAAGGAGAAAAGGAAAGATGTAAGCATCTGAATGCAGAGTTCCAAGGAAGAGCAAGAAGAGATAAGAAAGCCTTCCTCAGGAAGCGATGCAAAGAAAAGGAGGAAAACAACAGAATGGGAAAGACTAGAGATCACTTCAAGAAAATTGGAGATACCAAGGGGAGATTTCATGCAAAGATGGGCTCGATAAAGGACGGAAATGGTATGGACCTAACAGAAGCAGAAAGTATTAAGAAGAGATGGCAAGAATACACAGAAGAACTGTACAAAGAAGTTATTCACGACCCAGATAATCACGATGGTGTGATCACTGAACTAGAGCCAGACATTGTGGAATATAAAGTCAAGTGGGGCTTAGAAAGCAGCATTATGAACAAA
>NW_011384276.1:0-675 GCF_000754665.1 Bison bison bison
ATAATCAGTCACGTGATCAGGGCATTATCAGCCATTTTATCAGTGAATCATCAGCCATATGATCAGTGCATAATCAGTCACGTGATCAGTGTATCTACATCCTCCTGGTCAGTGCATGCACAGTCAAGTGATTAGTGAATGAAAGCAATGTGATCAGTGCATGATCAGTCACGTGATCAGTGTATGATCAGCCACGGGAACAGTGCGTGATCAGTCATGTGATCAGGGCCTACTTAGCTGCGTGATTCGTGTCTGCTCAGCTGCTTGACAATTGCCAGCTGAGCTGCGTAATTCCTGCCTGCTCATCTGCTTGATAATTGCCAGCTAGACTGCGTGATTCCTGCCTGCTCATCTGCTTGATAACTGCCAGCTGAACTGCATGATTCTTACCTGCCCATTTGCTTGATAATTGCCAGCTGAGTTGCGTGATTCCTGCTGGCTCATCGGCTTGATAATTCCCAGATGAGCTGTGGGATACCTGCCTGCTCATCTGCTTGAATATTTCCACCTGAGCTGCGTTATCCTGCCTGCTCATCTGCTTGACAATTGCCAGCTGAACAGTGTGATTAATGTCTGCTCATCTGCTTGATTATTGCCAGCTGAGTCAGCATGGATTCACCACAGCCTGAGCGTCCATGATTATTGCCTGCAGCCCTGCGTGATTCGTACCTGCTC
>NW_011384277.1:0-788 GCF_000754665.1 Bison bison bison
AACAGTAAGTTTTCCTCTTACCTTGTTCTCCTCATCTATGTTAAGAGTATACTTTAAGAGTATCCTGGCACATACATGTACTGCCTCACCCCTAACCTCAGTCATGTGTTCCAAGAACTTCTGTCCGTTTATTTATTTGTTTTGGGTAACATTGAATTCGTTTTGACTATGCTGGGTCTTTGCTGCTCGCTGGAAGTTGCTAGGACCTCTGGACTGCAGTCTCCCATCTCTTGCTGACCTCTTGTTGACCTCTGCAGAATCCTGGTTGGTGGGAGCTTGTTAGTTCCTTGTTCCTTACCCGGACCTCCTGTGGTAAGTGTTTTCTCTCCTCTGTGGCCTGGTAAGGGTGGGTGGTCATTGGCATCCCAAAGGTGGCTAGAAGTTAATGATTTAGGTAGGCTTGTGAATAGATATGGGAGAAGGCAATGGCACCCCACTCCACTACTCTTGCCTGGAAAATCTCATGGATGGAAGAGCCCGGTAGGCTGCAGTCCATGGGGTCGCTCAGAGTCGGGCACGACTGAGCGACTTCACTTTCACATTTCACTTTCATGCATTGGAGGAGGACATGGCAACCCACTCCAGTGTTCTTGCCTGGAGAACCCCAGGGACTGCGCGGCCTGGTGGGCTGCCGTCCATGGGGTCACACAGACTCGGACACGACTGAAACGACTTCGCAGCAGCAGCAGCAGCAGCAGCAGCAGCAGCAGTGCATAGATATCAGAAGGGTTTAGAACAGTCAGGTAGGATCACACAAGTCACCGTGAAGCAATACTCTCCACTTAGCC
>NW_011384278.1:0-779 GCF_000754665.1 Bison bison bison
CCCAGGGTGAGCGAGGTCTTGGGGTGCAGGGGGCCTGGGGCTTGGGGGTCCCGGGGTCCGGACTGATTCGGGGGCGGTGCGCGCAGCGGGAGTCCCAACCTCGGGCCGCGAGCCCCCAGTCCCGGCGCCCCCAGGGAACATCCGCGGAAAACGCCCGGCACCGACGCGGGCGGACACGCACGGGGCCGGGCTCGGTGCGCTGAAGGAACGGACACCATCCGGCCCAGGCTCACGCGCGGCCCTGCGCCGGCGCTCCCGGGCCACGCCGAGCCCGGCACCTGAGCGCGGCCGGGCGGGAGAAGGGCGGGAGGCTTCGGCCCTCAGGCTGAGCTCTTCCCTCCAAGAATGTGGCGCCTCAGCGCCCACGGGACGGTCGACCGGCGGCCGCGCTGCTACAAGCTCCTGGGGGGCGAGGCTTGTGTTGGGGGCGGGACCTCCGTCTGCGGGCGGGCGGGGCTCGTGGGAGCAAGTGTTGTTGGATGGGCGGGACTTGCAGACCCGAGGGGTGTGTTTGGTGGGCGGGGTTTGTGCCGATGGGCGGGGCCCGAGCAGCCCCGGCGCGTTTCCGCAGCCAGCCGGCGAACGGCGCTCGCGCAGCCCTGGCCCCGTCTGCAGAGTCGGAGCCCCACCGGCCTACGCGGCTGCGAGCGGTGGGTGTCGGTCCCCCTCCCGGACCGCGAGGCCCGCCAGTGACGGCGACTTGAGGCGGCGCGGGGCCTGCTTGGCTCGGGGTCGGCGATCTGTCCAGCGCGAAGGGCCCTGTCCCGCTGGCGGCCCGG
>NW_011384279.1:0-1182 GCF_000754665.1 Bison bison bison
AATGGTGTCAATGCGTAAGAAGCTGAAAGGTGAAGGCTGCAATAGACTTATTCCCCTGAATACCTATGCAATTCATAATCCACACAGACCTCCTGTATCAAGAGACATGTCCTCAACAGATTCTGTTGATTTTTTCAGATTCTGAAAAAAATAGGTGACAATAACTGCAGCAGAATACCTCCAGTTGTCTGTGGAAGGGAAGGAGAAACTGTTTACCTGCAATAATTACAATGGAGTAAATAGTCTTAAGTAAGAAATACAACTTTACTTATAGTAAAAAAAAATCTTAAAGGCTCAAGAGACAAAAGCTTTGGGTGGCTTCCTCTTTCTTATTTTACTCTCATTTACAAGCAGGTCTGGGATAACCACAGAGGCTTCTGTTACCAGAGCAACAAGAGCAGGGCATGAAGAAATGCTGGTGTCTTGTGGACATTTTTTTTTTTCAAACAGTAACCTTAAAATGCTTGCTGATGGACACACTATTCACAAGGGTGCTGAGCTCCAACTGATACCCACCCATGACAAATTACCAGAGCTCACCTAAGGGGAAAAACTAACGTAAACACAGGAGAAGCTAACAGGAAGAGCATGTGAACAGGTAAACACAATTCCATGTTTATCTAAGAAAGCACATGGCAATTTGCACATTGGGTTGAATTCTAAGAGACATAAACATCGAAGTTGTGAGGACATTATCACCTCTGCATGAGCATGGAACAAGACCTGTCAAAAGCTGGACATGGTATCAATGGTAGAGTAACATTACTACAGTGGACACTTTAGATAGAGTACTGGTAGGATAGACCTGGTAAGAGTCATATGAGCATGACTAGAAAAGTGCACTCCCATGAGAGAGAAATAAATAAATAAACAAAGAGGTAGAGACAGTTTGATTAATCAGATCCTCTCCTGGGATATTTCAGAAATGAAGAGATTTTGCACACAACACACCCCAAACCTCCCCGTGGCACCATTCAGAACACTGAAGAGATGAAAGCAAAGTTAGCATACCTGGAGAGAGCAATGGATCAACAAACATGATACAGGTCTAGAATGATTTTTGAATCAAGCATTGAAATATGAACGTAGGCCGTCTTCATAGAGAGAGATCAACCCAGAGATCATCACACTGAGTGAAGGAGAGTCGACTCAAGAAACATTATGGGATGCAACGGACAATTG
>NW_011384280.1:0-689 GCF_000754665.1 Bison bison bison
TCCTCGCAGGCTCCCAGTCCTCCGTTTCCCAGGCTGGTCTGAACACCCACAGAGAGGCGCAAGCAGGGGCAGCCAGGAGACGGGAGGGCCAGCCCCTCCGTGGCTCTCCTCTCGGGACACAGGCCCTCGGGCTGTTCTGGGGGATGGCTCCTCGCACTGCAAGGGTGGCTCTGTCATCAGAGACACATGGGATAGTGCCAGCGGGGCCCCGTGCCGCCCTCCCGCTCTCACACCTCACACCCTTCTCTCGGAAAACGTCCCCCTGCCACACTGTCACCCAGGTCCTGCCTTCTTTCCCAGACAGGACCTCAAAGGAACTGAGGGGCAGCCTCGAGGTGCTGGCTTGCTGGCTCCCTGCCCCTGTGTCCAGTGCCCTAGCCTCCTGTCTTCATCACGACCCCGCCCAGGGCTGGCCTACCCCATTTGCTGGCTCCGGGACCGCCTGCCATCATTCCTCCTCTGCTCCAGCGAACCAGCTGCCTATGGGTTCACCCCCATCAGCCCGGTCGGCATGTCCTCTCCCTTCTCTCGCCTTCCAATCACACAAGGGGAACCAGCAGATTCCTCCTCCAGGGCTCCCTGCAGCGCCCACTGCGGGTCTCTGAAAGCTCCTTGGGAGTGGCCTCTATGGTCCCCCTACCCGCCAGGTCTCCACTTCTCTGCCAGCAGGCGGTGAGCCCCGCCCTGCA
>NW_011384281.1:0-725 GCF_000754665.1 Bison bison bison
GGTGAAACGGGAGGACAATCCATCCAGCCCACAGAGGCAATCCAAGCTGTCTAGAATTCAGGGATCCAACGAGGACTACGGAAAGGAAAGATGACCTGACCTAGGAGGGCCATGATATTCTATAGAACCGGACAAAAGTTGGTTTCCAAGGAAACTTGATTCCTTGGAACCCGGAAAGCTGGTTCTTTTCATATGCAATTCCAAACCATGAGCTCCTTCCCAAAGCCTGCCTGGCCGACCAGCCCCACCCCCCACTCCCCAGAAAAAACGGCTCAAAGAAATCTTTTCCATCTCAGGCGGAAAACTGGAAGATGTCTTGTCTTGTCTGTCTGGATTGATGTCTGTGTCAGTTGTGAGCCTTGTGATTTTTGATAATAGTGCTCAAGTTCTGAGTTCTTATTTCAATGGTCTCAAGACAAGGCAGCCCTTGCAAACCCAACTGCTTCCAATACAAGAAAACTTTGACCTCAGGGAATGTCAGAGTCCCGTGAACTGGGAACTAGTCAATATTAAATATCTAGTAGTTTTGTTTTTTGCTCCTCTACTGTAGACATGTCTAAGAGTCATCAACATGAAGCACAAAATGTTCATAGTGCCTCGGTTTGTTCTAAGGTAAAAATTGCTATATCGTTATATCTGTCACAAGCTTGTCAACAAGAAAGTACCTCGAAAGAACAGGAACAAAACGAAAAATTAAATGTGATATGAGCTTTTAGAGAAACTAT
>NW_011384282.1:0-839 GCF_000754665.1 Bison bison bison
TGACAATTTACGACCCTCTCCTTGTGACAGCGGTCAGTCAATCAGGACACTTATTTCTCCAGGGCTGATTATTCTCAAAACAGATGCCACCCAAGTAAAGTTACATTCCTACAGGGTGAGGGTGTAGTGGGTTTTAGTTAAGGAAAGAATTTACTTAGCCTAAGGTCTAACGTGATTAATATCAAAGGTTAATACTTATTTCTTCTATATATTCATTAATGTGTGTAAGGGCAGGGGATATGGAGACTTAGCAAACAAACATTGGCTCAACAAATGAAAAACCCTTTATCAACACAATTTCTAATTAGCCCACTCACTATACTTATAGTTTTCTAACTTCTCTAAAGAACCTGTTTTTAGAGGGTTTAAAGCATCTCGTGCCTCTCACGGTTGGGAGGCTGTGAGCAATCACATGTGGCCGGAGGAGCCTGTCAGGCAGGCTAGAGAACCTTCAGAGGAGTTTGTAGGTTAAAACACTCTTGTCACACCCAAGAGTTTTTATTGACTGGAGCTCTAGGTTAACTCCTTCTCCGAAAGAGGTGGTGGGGGACAGCCCCCCGTAAAGTCAGAGGTGTAGGTAAGAGCACAAAGTAGTAAAGTAGGCAGGCTCTGGTTATGGGGGTAGACGCTCGAGGATTTCCAGGGGACTCCTGAGGCTCGATCCCGCCTTTGCGTATGTCGAGCCTCCTTCCTCATGACCCTTTGTCACGGGCAGAGTACCTCACTCTGGCCCCCAACATCTCCCCCTTTTTATTCTTAAAACAGCCAGATGCAGCTCAGTCGCGAGCCTCTGAATGCTCTGCCGAAGAATTCTTACAATACAAGGAAGAATGATTTAT
>NW_011384283.1:0-889 GCF_000754665.1 Bison bison bison
GATCTGATAGATAGAGTGCCTGAAGAACTATGGACAGAGGTTCGTGACATTGTACAGAAGACAGGGATCAAGACCATCCCCATAGAAAAGAACTGCAGAAAAGCAAAATGAGTGTCTGAGTAGGCCTTACAAATAGCTGTGAAAAGAAGAGAAGCAAAAAGCAGAGGAGAAAAGGAAAGATAGAAACATCTGAATGCAGAGTTCCAAAGAATAGCAAGAAGAGATAAGAAAGCTTTCCTCAGCGATCAATGCAAATAAATAAGGAAAACAAGAGAATGGGAAAGACTAGAGATCTCTTCAAGAAAATTAGAGATACCAAGGGAACATTTCATGCAAAGATGGGCTCGATAAATGACAGAAATATTATGGACCTAACAAAAACAGTAGATATTAACAAAAGGTGGCAGGAATACACAGAAGAACTGTAGAAAAAAAAAGCTTCTGCACAACAAAGGAAACTATAAGCAAGGTGAAAATACAACCTTCAGAATGGGAAAAATAATAGCAAATGAAGCAACTGAAAAACAACTAATACCAAAAATATAGAAGCAATTCCTATAGCACAATTTCAGAAAAATAAATGACCTAATCAAATAATGGGCCAAATAACTAAATAGACATTTCTCCAAAGAAGACATACAGATAGCTAGCAAACACATGAAAAGATGCTCAACATTACACATTATCAGAGAAATGCAAATCAAAACGACAGTGAGGTTCCATTTCATGTCAGTCAGAATGGTTGCGATCCAAAAGTCTGCAAGCAATACATACTGGAGACGGTGTGGAGAAAAGAGAACCCTCTTACACTGTTGGTGGGAATGCAAACTAGTATAGCCACTATGAAGAACAGTGTGGAGATTACCTTAAAAAACTGGAAATAGAACTT
>NW_011384284.1:0-689 GCF_000754665.1 Bison bison bison
TTTACAAAACAGAGACTCAGACTCAGAGACTTAACTTATTGTTGCCTATAGGAACAGATAGTTAAGGAGTTTGGGATGGATATGTACACACTGTTGTATTTAAAATGGGTAACCAGTAAGGACCTACGGTACAGCACATGGGACCCTGCTCACTGTTATGTGGCAGCCTGGATGGGAGGGGAGTTACGGGGAGAATGGATACATGTATATGCATGGCTGAGTCCCTTCACAGCATTGTTAATACCACAACATTGTTAATCAGCTATATCCCAATATAAAGTAAAAAGTTTAAATTTTTTTTAAAAACAGCCTCTTCTGTTGTTCTTAGTCTGATTTAATGAAATTTCAATGTGTTGCTTGAACTGTTGTGCAAGAAAATGCACACTTCAACCTATCTCTGAAAAGAGATGTAGTTATGTAACCTGCTAATCTGCATAAAGTAGATATCAAAAGAAAAACAAAAGTCTGCAGGAGCCAAGAAGACTGTATACATAGGAGAATGGGCTGAATGCCAGGCAACAGGGCAGGGTAGGGCCTGAAGCAGTTTGGAGAGTGCATGTACAATCTGAAGTAGGCATTTGCTATTCAGCTTTGCCATTGTTAAAAAGAATAGCCATTAATGGAGAAAATGGTGAAATTTCCTAAGCTTTAAAAAAGGCAAACTGATTCAAAATACTAAAACATCCATC
>NW_011384285.1:0-841 GCF_000754665.1 Bison bison bison
ATGGAACTCCGCTTGCCTCTCGAGATGTCCCCAGGGAGAGAGGCCGCTTGTCGAGCTGTATTTGGAACCTGGGGTTTTTTCGTAACGATGCCGGAAAAACTGCCCTTCGTGTGGACTTCATTCACAGGGTGGAGTTCGGAGAGGTGTCCGGGCATCGGGTTCTTCTCAAGAGGGGACCGGGAAATCGGGGTCCTACGGAATGTGGAACCACCCACGAGGCGACGTCTGGAATGTCTTCGTGAGACCGGCCTCATCCTGAGATGCGACCGGAAGGTCGGGAACCCCTTCCAGACAAAGCAGGGGAGTCGACCCTCCTGTCCAGATCAGGAGGGGAGAAAGGGCTCAGAGGAGGGGGTGCCGGAAAACCTCAGTGTTCCTCACGAGGGAGACCGGGATTTCGGGGAACTTTGTGGGGCGCATCAAGGGTGCCAAGTGCCCTTTCGACCTCCAATTCCTAACGTGGGACTTCTCCTGAGACGCTGTAGCGGGAAAGGGCTTCATCTTGCGATGACGGGGGAGCCACGTGGTTTTTCTCGAGTTTACGGCGGGATTCTCGAGTTACGACGGGGAATTCAGGATGCCTCTTGTGTTGGCCCAGGCAAGTCCAATCTTCCATTCGAGTTGTGAAGGAAAGCTGGGGATTGCTCTCGAGTGACTGCAGGGCCAATAGACCTCATCTAGGCTTGTGTCCAGAAGCCAATGTTCCTCTCCAGGGGCGACAGGGATCTCGGGGTTGCATTCCAGACGCACCCGGGGGAGACAGGCATTCATCTCGAGTGGAAGCAAAAGAACCCCGCTCTGCTCTCGAATCGCGACGGGTATCTCTTGGAGCTCACTGGGT
>NW_011384286.1:0-655 GCF_000754665.1 Bison bison bison
AATTGATGCTTTTGAACTGTGGTGTTGGAGAAGACTCTTGAGAGTCCCTTGGACTGCAAGGAGATCCAACCAGTCCATTCTGAAGGAAATCAGCCCTGGAATTTCTTTGGAAGAATGATGCTAAAGCTGAAATTCCAGTCCTTTGGCCACCTCATGCGAAGAGTTGACTCATTGGAAAAGACTCTGATGCTTGGAGGGATTGGGAGCAGGAGGAGAAGGGGACCACAGAGGATGAGATGGCTGGATGGCATCACTGACTGGATGGACGTGAGTCTCAGTGAACTCCGGGTGTTGGTGTTCGACAGGGAGGCCTGGCATACTGAGATTCATGGGTTCGCAAAGAGCCGGATACGACTGAGCGACTGATCTAATCTGAACAAGTGTAGGACTCAGCCCAGTTCAGTGTAGAGAGCGAGATATGGGCTCAGAAGTGTTTGTTAGACTTTCAACGTGGGCAGGACCCACCTGCTTCAGTGCAGGGACCAAAATGTGGTTTCAGGAGCATTTATCAAAGTCTTGAACAAGGGCAGGAACCAGGCGGCTTCAAGGCAGGGCGTGAGATGCGGGTACAGGAGTGTTTCCAGGGGGATTGAAAAAGGGGAGGACACACCTTAGTTCAGGGGCAGGCAGCGAGTTGTCAGCTCAGGATGGTTTC
>NW_011384287.1:0-732 GCF_000754665.1 Bison bison bison
GTTACAGTGTTGTTTTATTGTTGTTGTCATAGTTTTCACTGTGCTATGCAGCTTGAATGACAGTTTCCTGGTTGAGAACCCTACCCAGGCCCCTGATAGGAAAGCGTGGAGTCCTAACCTCTGAACTATCATGGAATTCCTTATCATATTGTTAAGAAACATATCTTTACACCTTTTCATCTTGCAAAATTGAAACTATACCCATCACCTGTCCCATTAAACAGCAACTCCTCTTTTCTTCCCTGTTTCCCTAGATCCTGGACTCCATCATTCTACTTTGTTCCTTTCTATTGCTTGACTATGTTAGATATTCCATATAAGTGGAAACTTACAATATTTGTCTTTTTTTTATGACTGGCTTAATTCCTTTGGCTGGATGTTTTATTTTTTAAGTGAATTCATTTTTTTATTTATTTTTTAACAACAATAATGTATTGGTTTTGCCATATATCAAAATGAATCTGCCACAGGTATACATATGTTCCCAATCCTGAACTCTCCTCTCTCCTCCCTCCCCATACCATCCCTCTGGGTTGTCCCAGTGCACCAGCCCCATGTATCCAGTATCATGCATCAAACCTGGACTGGCAACTCGTTTCATATATGATATTATACATGTTTCAATGCCATTCTCCCAAATCATTCCACCCTCTTCCCCTCCCACAGAGTCCAAAAGACTGTTCTATTACATCTCTGTCTCTTTTGCTGTCTCGTATACAGGGTTATGGTTAC
>NW_011384288.1:0-644 GCF_000754665.1 Bison bison bison
GGAAGCGTGGGGGTTCCGCGCTCCAGATGGAGATCAGCTGGAAGTTAAAGGGAAGAATGACAAGGAACTTTATGAATTGGAGCTGTAAGTTAACTCTTTGACAGACAGAGCGAGATGGTGGTGGGGGACAGCCCCCAGTGAAATCAGAGGTGAGAGCACAAAGCAATACAGTAGGCAGACTCCGGTTTTTTCGGGGGGGAGATGCTCGAGAATATCCGGGTGGACTCCTGAGGCTCGATCCCGCATTTGCGTATGCCGAGCCTCCTTCCTCATGACCTTTGTCCAGAGTGGAATGCCTCCCCGGCTCCCGGCACATGATCAGTGCATGCTCAGTCACGACATCAGTGCCTGCTCAGCCAGTGATCCCTGTCGGCACAGTCACGTGGTCAGCGCCTCTCAGTTACGTGATCACCGTATGATCAACACGTGATCAGTGAACGACCAGCCACGTGATCACTGCATGCGCGGTCAGGTGGTCAGTTCCTGATCAGCCACCTGATCAGTGCGTGCACAGTCCCCTGATCAGCGCCTGTCAGTCACTGATCACTGCCTGATAAACACGTGATCAGTGCCCGAACAGCCACGTCATCAGTGCGTGCGCAGTCACGTGATCAGTGCATGATAGCCACGTGATCAGTGCGTGC
>NW_011384289.1:0-1036 GCF_000754665.1 Bison bison bison
TCACTGGGTGGACTCAAGGGAGTCAAGCCTCCTGAGGCGTTTGGAGAGAGGTCGCGAGATTGGTCTCTAGGCCATGCAGGAGACGAAGGCCCTCATCTCTCGATGACGGGGGAATCTCGGGGTTGTTCTCGAGCGGCGGCCCCAGTGTGCGGTTTCTCACGAGGTACGACGGCGAGGTCAGTGAGCCTCTCGTGGGGCGCCAGGGAAGTCGGGTCTCCATGCGAGTGGCGAGGGGGAGCGCGTCACTGCTCCCGAGCCATGCTAGGGGAATATTGCCTCGAGACGTGTTGAAGAAGGTCTCTCGAGGTCTTTCTCGGTTTGAGGCAGGAAACCCTGGGTTCCCTCGACTTGTGCAGGTGACCTCAGGGGGCTTCTCATGGTGGCTCTGAGAAGTCAGGGAAACTGGAGGTGGGAGGGGCCTCTCGGGACTCCACTGGGTTTGGTGCATTGGAAGAGGGCCTCATCTCCAGTTGACGCAGGAACCGCAGGGTACCTCTGATTTCAGACTCCGATCGCAGGGTCCCTGCAGACTGGGGACAGGAGAGTCAGGGCTCGTCTTCGGTTGAGGCATGGAACTCCGCTTGCCTCTCGAGATGTCCCCGGTGAGAGAGGCCGCTTGTCGAGCTGTATTTGGAACCTGGGGTTTTTCTGAACGATGCACGAAAAAACTGCCCCTTCGTGTTGACTGCATTCACAGGGTGGAGTTCGGAGAGGTGTCCGGGCATCGGGTTCTTATCAAGAGGGGACCGGGAAATCGGGGTCCTACGGAATGTGGAACCACCCACGAGGCCACGTCTGGAATGCCTTCGTGAGACCGGCCTCATCCTGAGGTGCGACCGGAAGGTCGGGAACCCCTTCCAGACAAAGCAGGGGAGTCGACCCTCCTGTCCAGATCAGGAGGGGAGAAAGGGCTCAGAGGAGGGGGTGCCGGAAAACCTCAGGGTTCCTCTCGAGGGAGACCGGGACTTCGGGGAACTTTGTGGGACGCATCAAGGGTGCCAAGTGCCCTTTCGACCTCCAATTCCTAACGTGGGAC
>NW_011384289.1:4650-5750 GCF_000754665.1 Bison bison bison
GGAACCTGGGGTTTTTTCCGAACGACGCTCGGAAAAACTGCCCCTTCGTGTTGACTTCATTCACAGGGTGGAGTTCGGAGAGGTGTCCGGGCATCGTGTCTTATAAAGAGGGGACCGGGAAATCGGGGTCCTACGGAATGTGGAACCACCCACGAGGCCACGTCTGGAATGACTTCGTGAGACCGGCCTCATCCTGAGGTGCGACCGGAAGGTCGGGAACCCCTTCCAGACAAAGCAGGGGAGTCGACCCTCCTGTCCAGATCAGGAGGGGAGAAAGGGCTCAGAGGAGGGGGTGCTGGAAAACCTCAGTGTTCCTCTCGAGGGAGACCGGGATTGCGGGGAACTTCGTGGGTCGCCTCAAGGGTGCCAAGTGCCCTTTCGACCTCCAATTCCTAACGTGGGTCTTCTCCTGAGACGCTGTCGCGGGAAAGGGCTTCATCTTGCGATGACGGGGATGCCACGTGGTTTTTCTCGAGTTACGGCGGGATTCTCGAGTTAGGACGGGGAATTCAGGCTGCCTCTTGTGTTGGCCCAGGCAAGTCCGATCTTCCACTCGAGTTGCGAAGGAAAGCTGGGGATTGCTCTCGAGTGACTGCAGGGCCAATAGACCTCATATAGGCTGGTGTCCAGAAGCCAATGTTCCTCTCCAGGGGCGACAGGGATCTCGGGGTTGCATTCCAGACGCACCCGGGGAGACAGGCATTCATCTCGAGTGGAAGCAAAGAACCCCGCTCTGCTCTCGAATCGCGACGGGTATCTCTTGGAGCTCACTGGGTGGACTCAAGGGAGTCAAGCCTCCTGAGGCGTTTGGAGAGAGGTCGCGAGATTGGTCTCTAGTCCATGCAGGAGACGAACGCCCTCATCTCTCGATGACGGGGGAATCTCGGGGTTATTCTCGAGCAGCGGCCCCAGTGTGCGGTTTCTCACGAGGTACGACGGCGAGGTCAGTGAGCCTCTCGTGGGGCGCCAGGGAAGTCGGGTCTCCATGCGAGTGGCGAGGGGAGCGCGTCACTGCTCCCGAGCCATGGTAGGGGAATCTGGCCTCGAGACGCGTTGAAGAAGGTCTCTCGAGGTCTTTCTCGGGTTGAGGCAGGAAACCC
>NW_011384289.1:5850-5947 GCF_000754665.1 Bison bison bison
GAGGCAGGAAACCCTGGGTTCCCTCGACTTGTGCAGGTGACCTCAGGGGGCTTCTCATGGTGGCTCTGAGAAGTCAGGGAACTGGAGGTGGGGGGGG
>NW_011384290.1:0-762 GCF_000754665.1 Bison bison bison
TTTATTATCACTACCTTTCTGTCTTATTTCTCTTTGTTCGTGGCCCTCTGCTGCGTCTGCTTCTGTCTCCCTCTCCTTTTTCATAGAACTGTGGGATATTAGATTTGAAATGTGGATCACCGGAATCACTAAGAGCAACCTCCTCGTTTTTTGGAAAAGGAAGCTGAGGCTTAGAGAAGTTACCAATAAAGGAGGCAGTGGGTTGTAACGGAGAGATTTCTTAAAAGCTTTGGAATTGTTAAAGGGTAGGTGCAGTCGCTGGCTCAGTCATTCACTCCTGAGTGCTCTGGGGCCAGTGTTTTAACTGCATTGCTGGTGTATACCGCATTTGCAAAATGAGGACAGTAATAGGCTCCTCATAGAGTTATGAGGGTTAGGTGAGATAATGAATTTAGTGTTCCTAGGCAAGGCCTAGGAAATCATCTCCAACATGTTAATTATTATCATGAACTTGTTAGAGTGAGTATCTGGATTTGTTCTTTTTTTAAATTATTTTTTAAAGGTTAACTTTATTAATTTTATTTTTTTGCTGCGCAGGGTCTTGGTTGCTGTGTGTGGACCGTCTCTAGTTGTGTTGAGTGGGGAGTACGCTCTAGCTGCAGAGCTCGGGCTTCCCATTGTGGCTGCTTCTGCTGTTGCAGAGCCTGAGTACTAGGGTGTGTGGGCTTCAGTAGTTGAGGCACGAGGGCTGAGTAGTTGTGGCACACAGGCTTAGTTGCCCTGCAGCGGGTGGGATCTTCCTGGACCAGGGATCGAACCCAT
>NW_011384291.1:0-986 GCF_000754665.1 Bison bison bison
TGCTATTTGGAACCAGTCTGTTGTTCCATGATGAGTTCTAACTGTTGCTTCCTGACCTGCATACAGATTTCTCAAGAGGCAAGTCGGGTGGTCTGGTATTCCCATCTCTTTCTAGAATTTTCCACAGTTTATTGTGATCCACACAGTCAAAGGCTTTGGCATAGTCAATCAAGTAGAAATAAATGTATTTTTCTGGAACTCTTGTTTTTTTCATGATCTAGCGGATGTTGCCAACTAGATCTCTGGGTCCTCTGCCTTTTCTAAAACCAGCTTGAACATCAGGAAGTTCACGGTTCACATGTACTGAACCCTGACTTGGAGAATTTTGAGCATTACTTTACTAGCATGTGAGATGAGTGTAATTGTGCAGTAGTTTGAGCATTCTTTAGCATTGCCTTTCTTTGAAATTGGAATGAAAACTGACCCTTTTCAGTCCTTTGGCCACTGCTGAGTTTTCCAAACTTGCTGGCATATTGAGTGCAACCTCTCACAGCATCATCTTTCAGGATTTGAAATAGCTCAAATGGAATTCCATCACCTCCATTAGCTGTTCTCATAGTGATGCTTTCTACGGCCCACTTCATTTCACATTCCAGGATATCTGGCTCTTGGTCAGTGATCACACCACCCTATTATCTGGGTCATGAAGATCTGTTTTTGTACAGTTCTTCTGTGTTCTTGCCACCTCAATTCTTGTTTATTCAGTGATATTCTAGAAAGTCTCTTCTTTGTCCTGGGTTAAGTTTTCTGTTTCTCTGGATGGTTCCCATCAGCAAACAGAATGACTATAATCTTACCTCTCATTAAAAATCTGTCCTTTGGTGACACATCGCCTATGCTTTTTTTATTTCATATTTGCTTATGCTAGACTTCTGCAGAGTTGTTTGTAGAATCTGTTATCTCCAGGTCTCTCATTTTCCTTTAAATTCACTCTTGTCAAAGTCAACAGTGAATTCCAAATGTTTAACTCAGTGGTCAATTTTTAG
>NW_011384292.1:0-647 GCF_000754665.1 Bison bison bison
GTTGCGGCGGGATTCTCGAGTTACGACGGGGAATTCGGGATGCCTCTTGTGTTGGCCCAGAGAAGTCCAATCTTCCATTCGAGTTGCGAAGGAAAGCTGGGGATTGCTCTCGAGTGACTGCAGGGCCAATAGACCTCATCTAGGCTTGTGTCCAGAAGCCAATGTT
Source organism: Bison bison bison (assembly GCF_000754665.1). Taxonomy (NCBI): domain Eukaryota; kingdom Metazoa; phylum Chordata; class Mammalia; order Artiodactyla; family Bovidae; genus Bison; species Bison bison. Next base: position 167 of record NW_011384292.1, read on the forward strand.
CCTCTCCAGGGGCGACCGGGATCTCGGGGTTGCATTCCAGACGCACCCGGGGAGACAGGCATTCATCTCGAGTGGAAGCAAAGAACCCCGCTCTGCTCTCGAGTCGCGACGGGTATATGTTGGAGCTCCCTGGGTGGACTAAAGGGAGTCAAGCCTCCTGAGGCGTTTGGAGAGAGGTGGCGAGGTTGGCCTCTAGGCCATGCAGGAGACGAAGGCCCTCATCTCCGGGATGACGGGGGAGTCTCGCGGTGGTTCTCGAGCGGCGGCCCCAGGGTGCGGTTTCTCACGAGGTACGACGGCGAGGTCAGTGAGCCTCTCGTGGGGCGCCAGGGAAGTCGGGTCTCCATGCGAGTGGCGAGGGGGAGCCCGTCATTGCTCTCGAGTCATGGTAGGGGAACCTGGCCTCGAGACGTGTTGAAGAAGGTCTCTCGAGGTCTTTCTCGGGTTGAGGCAGGAAACCCTGGCTTCCCTCGACTTGTGC
>NW_011384293.1:0-677 GCF_000754665.1 Bison bison bison
CGGCCCCACGTGTGCGCTTTCTCACGAGGTACGACGGTGAGGTCAGAGAGCCTCTCGTGGGGCGCCAAGGAAGTCGGGTCTCCATGCGAATGGCGAGGGGGAGCGCGTCATTGCTCTCGAGCAATGGTAGGGTGCCGTGGACCAGCCCCGGCTGATCCAGGGTATTCGTAGGATAGACGGTGTAGGCGAAGATCAGGAAACAACTACTTAATTAAATGTTAATTAAGGATATAAAGAGTAATAGTATGAGGATAGCTCAATGAGGAAATGCAGTGGAGAAAAGAGGCTGAATAATTCAGCCAGAAGGTAAGAGATAGAAAGACATGGTGAGACCAAGTTTTGGTGAACAAGGCCCGCATTTATTTTTCAAAGTAGTTTTTATACCTTAAGTTATGCATAGAGGATAATGGGGGAAGGGTAGAGTCTTGCAGCAAACCAGGCTTTCTTCCTGCAAACTTATCATATGCAAAAGCTTAGGTGATTGGCATCATCTTCTGGCCCAGAGGCCTGTTAATATTTTAAGACCTTTTCTTCAGAAAACTTATTTTTCTCTAAAGGTGGTTGGTCAGGAGCCACCCTCCAAAAAAGCATTAGATAAAGTTGCATTCCTACAGAGCAAAGGTGTGGTGGGCTATAACAAGAAAAAGAATTAACTCAAAGGTCCCAGGTTACAAATA
>NW_011384293.1:4518-5288 GCF_000754665.1 Bison bison bison
GGTTGCATTCCAGACACACCCTGGGAGACAGGCATGCATCTCGAGTGGAAGCAAAGAACCCCGCTCTGCTCTCGAGTCGCGACGGGTATCTCTTGGAGCTCACTGGGTGGACTAAAGGGAGTCAAGCCTCCTGAGGCGTTTGGAGAGAGGTCGCGAGATTGCTCTCTAGGCCATGCAGGAGACGAAGGCTCTCATCTCGCGATGACGGGTGAGTCTCGGGGTTGGTTCTCGAGCGGAGGCCCCAGTGCGCGGTTTCTCACGAGGTACGACGGCGAGGTCAGTGAGCCTCTCGTGGGGTGCCGAGGGAAGTCGGGTCTCCATGCGAGTGGCGAGGGCGAGCGCGTCATTGCTCTCGAGCCATGGTAGGGTGCCGGGGACCAGCCCCGGCTGATCCAGGGTATTCGAAGGAGAGACGGCGTAGGCGAAGATCAGGAAACAACTGCTTAATTAAATGTTAATTAAGGATATAAAGAGTAATAGAATGAGGATAGCTCAGTGAGGAAATTCAGTGGAGAAAAGAGGCTGAATAATTCAGCCAGAAGGTAAGAGAAAGAACGACATGGTAAGACCAAGTTTCAGTGAACAAGGCCCGCACTTTATTTTTCAAAGTAGTTTTTATACCTTAAGTTATGCATAGAGGATAATGGGCGAAGGGGTAGAGTCTTGCAGCAAACCAGGCTTTCTTCCTGCAAACTTATCATATGCAAAAGCTAAGGTGATTTGCATCATCTTCTGGCCCGGAGGCCTGTTAACATTTTAAGACCTTTTCT
>NW_011384294.1:0-865 GCF_000754665.1 Bison bison bison
CAGCCTACCAGGCTCCTCCATCCATGGGATTTTCTAGGCAAGAGTACTGGATGGCTTGCCATTGCCTTCTCTGTAATTCTTCATAGGCCTATGCTAGTATTAATATCTTAATATTTATAAAGTAGATCATGTTATAAAAATTAAAAGTAATAATTTTATTTAAAGATAGCTTATTAGCATTCTAATGAATATCAAAATGATGTTGAAGAATTCATGAGATTAATTCTTGAGAACAGACATTTCTAATGCTTGTAATAAGGGGGAAAATGACCAAAAAAATCTCAAAATAATTTTCAGTGAATATTAACATCCCACAATTGGAGAAATATAATTTCTCTGTGAAGAAATAAATATGTAAATCCCCCTTATTATTACCTAGAAACTAAAATGTACTTATTCTCATCAAATGCATAGTGAGAAGTTAGTAAACTATTTATTCCATTTGTGTTCATTTCTATAGCATCAGCCTCAAGATGAGTGAGTTTTCCACTGAAGTCTGAAGGTGAGGTGAGGCAATAGGGAACCTCAGTGCCCCCACCTCTTCTTAGGGCTAAGTGGCAAAACTAGGTGCTACACTCAGATTATTAATTTGAACAGATTGGTTCAAGGCAGGATACGATATCCCATCTAAGAATGAGGCAAGACAGGAAGAGATATGTTTGTTATCACAGGAAGTGATTTCTTTTAGTTATTTCCTTCTGAAAAAATTTTTAATATTATAATGATCATGAATACACCTAAATGTTACTGTGGGAATGATCTTCTAGGTCTTTTTCTCAAACTTGTGTGAAGTACAAGTACTCAGTGCTGTGGTTACTGCAGTGGGGGAATTGTGTCCCCCGCCCCTCCTGGCTGCTAAAGTCCT
>NW_011384295.1:0-738 GCF_000754665.1 Bison bison bison
GTATTGGTGAATGGTTTTTCACTTGTTGGGCCATTGTTTGCTGCTCAGTTTCCATATCCCTTACCTGCTGTGTCCCTGGCAGTGTATTGATTAATATAATTGCTGTAAGTAGTAGCTTTAATGTTTGTAACCTGGGACCCTTGAGTTAATTCTTTTTCTTGTTATAGCCCACCACACCTTTGCTCTGTAGGAATGCAACTTTATCTAATGCTTTTTTGGAGGGTGGCTCCTGACCAACCACCTTTAGAGAAAAATAAGTTTTCTGAAGAAAAGGTCTTAAAATGTTAACAGGCCTCCGGGCCAGAAGATGATGCAAATCACCGAAGCTTTTGCATATGATAAGTTTGCAGGAAGAAAGCCTGGTTTGCTGCAAAACTCTACCCCTTCCCCATTACCCTCTATGCATAACTTAAGGTATAAAAACTACTTTGAAAAATAAAGTGCGGGCCTTGTTCACCGAAACTTGGTCTCACGATGTCGTTCTTTCTCTTAACTTCTGGCTGAATTCTTCAGCCTCTTTTCTCCACTGAATTTCCTCACTGAGCTATCCTCATTCTATTACTCTTTATATCCTTAATTAACATTTAATTAAGCAGTTGTTTCCTGATCTTCGCCTACGCCGTCTCTCCTTCGAATACCCTGGATCAGCCGGGGCTGGTCCCCGGCACCCTACCATGGCTCGAGAGCAATGACGCGCTCGCCTTCGCCACTCGCATGGAGACCCGACTTCCCTGGCGC
>NW_011384296.1:0-783 GCF_000754665.1 Bison bison bison
TGACCTGCCTCTTGAGAAATCTGTACGCAGGTCAGGAAGCAACAGTTCGAACTGGACATGGAACCACAGACTGGTTCCAAATGGGAAAAGGAGCTCGTCAAGGCTGTCTATCGTCACCCTGTGTATTTAACTTATACGCAGAGAACATCACGAGAAACGCTGGACTGGAAGACACTCACGCTGGAGCCAAGATTGCCGGGAGAACGATCAATCACCTCAGATGTGCAGATGACACCACCCTCATGGCAGAAAGTGAAGAGGAACTCAAGAGCCTCTTGATGACAGTGAAAGAGGAGAGTGAAAAAGTGGGCTTAAAGCTCCACATTCAGAAACGAGATCACGGCATCCGGTCCCATCACTTCATGGGAATAGATGGGGAACCAGTGGACACGGTGTCAGACTTAGTTTTCTGGGCTCCAAAATCACTGCAGATGGTGACTGCAGCCATGCACGTAAAGACGCTTACTCCTTGGAAGGAAAGTGATGACCCACCTAGATAGCATATTCCAAAGCAGAGACATTCCTTTGCCAACAAAGGTTCGTCCAGTCAAGGCTACGGGTTTTCCTGTGGTCATGTATGGATGTGAGCGTTGGACCGTGAAGAAGGCTGAGCGCCGAAAGAATGGATGCTTTTGAGAGAATGGTGGTGTTGGAGAAGACTCCTGAGGGTCCCTTGGACCGCAAGGAGATCCAACCAGTCCATTCTGAAAGCGACCAACCCAGGGATTTCTTCGGAAGGACTGATGCGAAAGCTGAAACTCCAGTCCTTTGGCCACCTCATGC
>NW_011384297.1:0-902 GCF_000754665.1 Bison bison bison
TATCATATGTTTATAAAAACTGGAAAGAAAATACCAAACTGAATAATTATTATTTGTGATTGTGGAAATGTGGGTAAATTTCCTTTACCTTTGTACTTTTCTGTAGTTAAAAGAAATGTTCTTTAGTAAACACATAATGCCTTTGAAATCCCAAAAAAAATGTTTACAAAATAACGTATAGGTTCTTTTTGCACCATTGGAGGGCACGTTTGTCCCTTTTCCCTGACCTCAATCTCCTCTCCTGGCTCCTCAGTTTCTATAATTTCGTGTATCTTGTACAAAGCATAGTTTTATATGACTTGGATTTTTAAAGAAGAATTATACTGTAATATTTTTCTTACTTCTCAGTTATAAGTGATAAGAATGCTAATAGTTTCAAGTCAGGAAGGTTGATTCCTCCAGCTCCATTTTTCTTTCTCAAGATGGCTTTGGCTATTTGTGTTTCCATATAAACTGAATGTTTTTGTTCTAGTTCTGTGCAAATTACTATTGGTAGTTTGGTAGAGGTTGCATTGAATCTGTAGATTGCTTTGGGGAGTACAGTCATTTGCTAAGCTTCTGTTTGATCCCACAACCGTGGCTAGTAGCAGAGCTCTAGGGTCCAGCTAAGGGAAAATCAGATCTTCTGTATGAGTTTAGGAATAAAACCACCATTTATCGCAATGCCTGGCACACAGCACAGCAGACACTGAATCAGTGTTTACTGGATAAATAACATTTTTCTGTAAAGTTCTAAGCTGTCCAGCCATACTTCCCCATTGCACTCCATATCATCTATAATCTCTTGCTGAACTGACTCCTCACTATTCCCATGCTTACTGCCTCCAACCCCACACTTTCCTTCTCTTGAACAACTTCTTCCTTGCCTCCTCATAGCTAAGTTCAAATGTCACCTCTTCCAT
>NW_011384298.1:0-546 GCF_000754665.1 Bison bison bison
AACTTTCCTTCCAAGGAGTAAGCGTCTTTTAATTTCATGGCTGCAGTCACCATCTGCAGTGATTTTGGAGCCCAGAAAAAAAAGCCAGACACTGTTTCCCCATCTATTTCCCATGAAGTGATGGGAGCAGATGCCATGATCTTCGTTTTCTGAATGTGAGCTTTAAGCCAACTTGTTCACTCTCCACTTTCACTTTCATCAAGAGGCTTTTGAGTTCCTCTTCACTTTCTGCCATTCTGCCATAAGGGTGGTGTCATCTGCATATCTGAGGTTACTGATATTTCTCCCAGCAATCTTGATTCCAGCTTGTGTTTCTTCCAGTTCCAGTGTTTCTCATGATGTACTCTGCATATAAGTTAAATAACAGGGTGACAATATACAGTCCTTGACGAACTCCTTTTCCTATTTGGAACCAGTCTATTGTTCCATGTCCAGTTCTAACTGTTGCTTCCTGACCTGCATACAGATTTCTCAAGAGGCAGGTCAGGTGGTCTGGTATTCCCATCTCTTTCAGAATTTTCCACAGTTTATTGTGATCCACACAGT
>NW_011384299.1:0-1038 GCF_000754665.1 Bison bison bison
TCCACATCACTAATGATTGGAGAGGCTCAACTCCAAACTCCAAGGAGGGACCACTTCACATGAGTCCGATTGGGCCTCACTGCGATGTGTGTCAATAACCAATGCTGGAGAAGATGTGGAGCAAAGGGAACTCTCCTCCACGGTGAGTAGGAATGGGCGTGGGGAGAGCCGGTATGGAAAAGAATATGGAGGTTCCCGAAGGAACTAAAAGTGGAAGTAGCCTATGGTCCAGCAGTCCGACTCCCAGGCAGAGATCCACCCACGGTATAAGTGAACAAGATAGATGCCCCGTTTGGGCACATCTATCTGTGCGTGCGCGCGCACACGCGCATGCGCGATCGCCTGCGAGGCAGGGGGTGGGGCGGGGGCGGGGGCTCTGGCTGGAGTTGGTGCAAGCCCCGGGATTGCCTGAGGCAAGCCAAAGGAGCCCGAGTCGGGTGTCCTGGAAGCCGAATGCGAATGCGGAGGGGCTCGCGGGCCGCGCGGAGGCAACCCAGGTCTGCAGCGGGAGTCGGGAGTCGGGGCCCCGGCCACCCGCTCCCCGCGGCCCGGGAGGGGCTGGGGCTGCGGGGGGGATCCCGGCGGGAGCTAAAGGACCTCTTCTGGTAGGCAAAAAGCCTCGAGCACCCGGGATTCCCAGGTGGTCTCCCATCCAAGATACTAACCAGGCCCGACCCTGCTTAGCTTCCGAGATCAGACGAGATCGGGCGCCCTCAGGCTGATATGGCCTGAGATGGTGGCGGTTGGCTCGGGGCGCCCTAAGAGCCTTGCGCTTCGCCTCCCTTTCGCTCTGCCCTGCAGGTCGGGCCAACGGGCCGCACCTCTCGTCGCCGGGCATGCTGTACTTGAGCCGCACGACCCGCGACTGGACTCCAGCCTGCTGACGCCGGCCCGCCCCCCCGAACACCGCCAACACCAGACCAGCAAGCGCCTGGCCGGGCCCGGGGGCCCGAGGGGCTTCCAGGACCCCCCATTGACCGGGAGGGCGTTCGTGCGTGCGTGCGGGCGGGCGGGGCCTGGGGGCTGGGCTGGAGGGGT
>NW_011384300.1:0-540 GCF_000754665.1 Bison bison bison
ATGAAATGGTACCTCATTGTGGTTTTGATTTTCATTTCTCTGATAATAAGTGATGTTGAGCATCTTTTCATATGTTTGTTAGCTATCTGTATGTCTTCTTTGGAGAAATGTCTGTTTAGTTCTTTGGCCAATTTTTTCATTGAGTCGTTTATTTTCCTGGAATTGAGCTTCAGGAGTTGCTTGTATATTTTTGACATTAATTCTTTGTCAGTTGCTTCAGTTCAGTTCAGTTCAGTTGTTCAGTCATGTCCGACTCTTTGTGACCTCATGAATTGCAGCACGACAGGCCTCCCTATCCATCTCCAAATCCTGGAGTTCAACAAACTCATGTCCATCGACTCAGTGATGCCAACCACCATCTCATCCTCTCTCGTCCTCTTCTCCTCCTGACCTCAATCCCTCCCAGCATCAGAGTCTTTACCAGTGAGTCAAATTGTCACAGGAGGTGGCCAAAGTACTGGAGTTTCAGCTTTAGCATCATTCCTTCCAAGACACCCAGGACTAAACTCCTGTAGAATGGACTGGATGGATCTCTTACAT
>NW_011384301.1:0-535 GCF_000754665.1 Bison bison bison
CCCTTCGGACCTAGGAGCCAGGCGTCCTTGCAGAGGGCTTAGGGGCTGGGGGTGTGCACACTGCCAAAGCCTCCCGCAGGGAGAGCTCTTTCCGAGGGAAAGGAAGCGCCCCAGGCTGCATTCCCAAGCTGGTGCTTCCCCGCCCAGACTAAGCGCCGCACGGAGGGAATCAGGGTCCCGGTGCCCCTGGCTTGGGGAGGCGGCTCCACAGCCAGAGTGTTGCTCCGTTTGTGCCCAGAAAGCGCCTGCCAGACCGGGCCTTCCCTGGAGCTGTCCTCCCGCCTAGAGGCAGGTGGATGTGCTGTGCGGGCTTCCCCTGTGCGTTTGGGCTCCCTAGCACAGCCGCAGCGCAGGGGAACCAGCCCATGATCAGTGAGCTCCGGGCAGTACTTTGGTCCCAGGTTTGGAGCCCAATGCCCGGAACGCGGGAGAGAAGAGGCTGGCTGCCGGCGGGTGCTTGCAGCCTGTACTGGGAGCCGAGTGAGCTTCCACACCGGCGGAGCTCCAGCTCTGCGCCCAGGCGCGATAGCACAGA
>NW_011384302.1:0-626 GCF_000754665.1 Bison bison bison
AAAGTCGCTCAGTCGTGTCCTACTCTTTGCAACCCCATGGAGTATACAGTCCATGGAATTCTCCAGGCCAGATACTGGAGTGAGTAGCCTTTCCCTTCTCCAGAGGATCTTCCAAACCCAGGAATTGAACGGGTGTGTCCTGCATTGCAGGTGGATTCTTTACCACCTATCAGGGAAGTCCTCTTTCCCATTGGGCATACATTTTTAGTTTGAAAATGCTTTTAGAGTTACTATATAGAAAAATAATTTTATTTGATAATTGTGTTTCATAAAATCTTCAAATACACAGGCACAGGGTAAAAATGTTGAAATCAAATGTAGAAAAACCCACCTTGTATCACAAAGCAGATTTCCATCATATTTATATTCATAGTGCCCACTGAATCAAGATTATCCTTCAAGTGGGCTTCCTGCAAAATTATTTTCATTTCATAAGTCCCATTGAAGAGTTGGAGCTTTTAACTGTTCCCTGAACCAGAAGAATCAAAGGCATTTCTGCACACGAGGTATCTCTGATCTCATTCTACATCTAGTGTGTCTACATGTGGTTCTGAATTGTAGAAAGTTCCAGAGCTGTGTGCCCCCAGTTACCTCGGCATCTTTCATAGGGCTTGTAGCTATCTAAA
>NW_011384303.1:0-791 GCF_000754665.1 Bison bison bison
GCCATGCAGGAGACGAAGGCCCTCATCTCGCGATGACGGGGGAGGCTCGGGGTGGTTCTCGAGCGGCGGCCCCAGGGTGCGGTTTCTCACGAGGTACGACGGCGAGGTCAGTGAGCCTCTCGTGGGGCGCCAGGGAAGTCGGGTCTCCATGCGAGAGGCCAGGGGGAGCGCGTCATGGCTCTTGAGTCATGGTAAGGGAATCTGGCCTCGAGACGTGTTGAAGAAGGTCTCCCGAGGTCTTTCTGGGGTTGAGGCAGGAATCCCTGGTTTCCCTCGACTTGTGCAGGTGACCTCAGGGGGCTTCTCATGGTGGCTCTGAGAAGTCAGGGAAACTGGAGGTGGGGGGGCCTCTAGGGACTCCACGGGGTTTGGTGCATTGGAAGAGGGCCTCATCTCCAGTTGAGGCAGGAACCTCAGGGTTCCTCTGATTTCAGACTCCGATCGCAGGGTCCCTGCAGACGGGGGACAAGAGAGTCAGGCCTCGTCTTGGGTTCAGGCGTGGAACTCCGCTTGCCTCTCGAGGTGTCCCCGGGGAGAGAGGCCACTTGTCGAGGTGTATTTGGAACCTGGGGGTTTTTTCCGGACGATGCACGGGCGAGTCACTGCCCCTTCGTGTTGACTTCATTCACAGGGTGGACTTCGGAGAGGTGTCCGGGCATCGGGTTCTTATCAAGAGGGGACCGGGAAATCGGGGTGCTTTGCAATGTGGAAGCACCCACGAGGCCACGTCTGAAATGTCGTCGTGAGACTGGCCTCATCCTGAGGTGCGACCGGAAGGTCGGGAACCCCTT
>NW_011384303.1:4576-5160 GCF_000754665.1 Bison bison bison
CATGGTAGGGGAATGTGGCCTTGAGACGTGTTGAAGAAGGTCTCTCGAGGCCTTTCTCGGGTTGAGGCAGGAAACCCTGGCTTCCCTCGGCTTCTGCAGGTGACCTCAGGGGGCTTCTCATGGTGGCTCTGAGAAGTCAGGGAAACTGGAGGTGGGAGGGGCCTCTGGGGACTCCCCTGGGTTTGGTGCATTGGAAGAGGGCCTCATCTCCAGTTGAGGCAGGAACCTCAGGGTTCCTCTGATTTCAGACTCCGATCGCAGGGTCCCTGCAGACTGGGGACAAGAGAGTCAGGCCTCCTCTTGGGTTGAGGCATGGAACTCCGCTTGCCTCTCGAGGTGTCCCCGGGGAGAGAGGCCACTTGTCGAGCTGTATTTGGAACCTGGGGGCTTTTTCCGGACGATGCACGGGCGAGTCACTGCTCCTTCGTGTGGACTTCATTCACAGGGTGGAGTTCGGAGAGGTGTCCGGGCATCGGGTTCTTACCAAGAGGGGACCGGGAAATCGGGGTGCTTCGCAATATGGAAGCACCCACGAGGCCACGTCTGGAATGTCGTCGTGAGCCCAGCCTCATCCTGAGGTGCGA
>NW_011384303.1:8876-9507 GCF_000754665.1 Bison bison bison
CGGGGTTGCATTCCAGACGAACCGGGGAGACAGGCATTCATCTCGAGTGGAAGCAAAGAACCCCGCTCTGCTCTCGAGTCGCGACGGGTATCTCTTGGAGCTCACTGGGTGGACTCAAGGGAGTCAAGCCTCCTGAGGCGTTTGGAGGGAGTTCGCGAGGTTGGCCTCTAGGCCATGCAGGAGACGAAGGCCCTCATCTCGCGATGACGGGGGAGGCTCGGGGTGGTTCTCGAGCGGCGGCCCCAGGGTGAGGTTTCTCACGAGGTACGACGGCGAGGTCAGTGAGCCTCTCGTGGGGCGCCAGGGAAGTCGGGTCTCCATGGGAGTGGCGAGGGGGAAGGCGTCATTGCCCTCGAGGCATGGTAGGGGAATGTGGCCTTGAGACGTGTTGAAGAAGGTCTCTCGAGGCCTTTCTCGGGTTGAGGCAGGAAACCCTGGCTTCCCTCGGCTTCTGCAGGTGACCTCAGGGGGCTTCTCATGGTGGCTCTGAGAAGTCAGGGAAACTGGAGGTGGGAGGGGCCTCTCGGGACTCCCCTGGGTTTGGTGCATTGGAAGAGGGCCTCATCTCCAGTTGAGGCAGGAACCTCAGGGTTCCTCTGATTTCAGACTCCGATCGCAGGGTCCCTGCAGA
>NW_011384304.1:0-569 GCF_000754665.1 Bison bison bison
CCCGAGGCTCTCTCAGTTTAATGATGTGACAAACTTTTCCATGGCTGGTAAGTGACATAGGCCCTTGATCTGAGTTAGTCTAAAGCTCACCCTCTCACTCCTGCAAGCCTGAGCTGACCTTGTACCCTTAATTCCCTTCTTATTCTCATTACTGTGAAATGTATTGGAAGCAATAAGAAGAAAGACTCTGAGGTCGAACTATTACATTGTAATACATAGCCAGAGCAATAATAATAATAATGCCAAAACAAATGTGACATATGAAGAGAGGAAAGAAGAGATAATATTTGCTGGCAATAAGATCATCTATGCATACATATGAGGTTTCAAATAAGTTTAAAGATCAAGGACTCACAAAACAATCATCACATAACCATTTTTTTTGTATAAAAAATATCTATTAGATCTAAAATATAAACTTTATTTATTAGAACAGAGGTTGCCTGAGAAGTCTGGCTGAAGGACAGACGGCCAGGTTACCACATTTTGTTCTCTCACAGGTCTCTACCTGGTCCCCCTTATTTATGCCATGGATTTCCCATCTCTTATCACTCCTAGGACAGGGACTC
>NW_011384305.1:0-730 GCF_000754665.1 Bison bison bison
TCCCTGACTTCTCAGAGCCACCATGAGAAGCCCCCTGAGGTCACCTGCACAAAGCGAGGGAAGCCAGGGTTTCCCGCCTCAACCCGAGAAAGACCTCGAGAGACCTTCTTCAACACGTCTCGAGGCCAGATTCCCCTACTATGACTTGAGAGCAATGACGCGCTCCCCCTCGCCATTCGCATGGAGACCCGACTTCCTTGGGGCCCCACGACGGACTCACTGACCTCTCCGTTGTACCTCGCGAGAAAACGCACACTGGGGCCTCCGCTCGAGAACAACCCCGAGCCTCCCCCTTCATCGCGACTTGAGGGCCTTCGTCTCCTGTATGGCCTAGAGACGAATCTCTAGACCTCTCTCCAAACGCCTCAGGAGGCTTGACTCCCTTTAGTCCACCCAGTGAGCTCCAAGAGATACCCGTCGCGACTCGAGAGCAGAGCGGGGTTCTTTGCTTCCACTCGACATGAATGCCTGTCTCCCCGGGTGCGTCTGGAATGCAACCCCGAGATCCCGGTCGCCCCTGGAGAGGAACATTGGCTTCTGGACATAAGCCTAGATGAGGTATATTGGCCCTGCAGTCACTCGAGAGCAATCCCCAGCTTTCCTTCGCAACTCGAATGGAAGATTGGACTTCCCTGGGCCAACACAAGAGGCATCCCGAATTCCCGTCGTAACTCGAGAATCCCGCCGCAACTCGAGAAAAACCACGTCGGTTCCCCCGTCACTCGCAAGA
>NW_011384305.1:3711-4160 GCF_000754665.1 Bison bison bison
GGCGCCCCACGAGAGGCTCACTGACCTCGCCGTCGTACCTCGTGAGAAACCGCACCCTGGGGCCGCCGCTCGAGAACCACCCCGAGACTCCCCCGTCATCGCGGAGATGAGGGCCTTCGTCTCCGCATGGCCTCGAGGCCAGCCTCTCGACCTCTCTCCAAACGCCTCAGGAGGCTTGACTCCCTTTAGTCCACCCAGTGAGCTCCAAGAGATACCCGTCGCGACTCGAGAGCAGAGCGGGGTTCTTTGCTTCCACTCGAGATGAATGCCTGTCTCCCCGGGTGCGTCTCTAATGCAACCCCGAGATCCCGGTCGCCCCTGGAGAGGAACCTTGGCTTCTGGACACAAGCCTAGATGAGGTCTATTGGCCCTGCAGTCACTCGAGAGCAATCCCCAGCTTGCCTTCGCAACTCGAATGGAAGATTGGACTTCCCTGGGCCAACACAAGA
>NW_011384306.1:0-698 GCF_000754665.1 Bison bison bison
GACAGGCATCCATCTCGAGTGGAAGCCAAAGAACCCCGCTCTGCTCTCGAGTCGCGACGGGTATCTCTTGGAGCTCACTGGGTGGACTAAAGGGAGTCAAGCCTCCTGAGGCGTTTGGAGAGAGGTCGAGAGATTGGTCTCTAGGCCATACAGGAGACGAAGGCCCTCAAGTCGCGATGACCGGGGAGGCTCGGGGTTGTTCTCGAGTGGCGGCCAGAGTGTGCGGTTTCTCGCGAGGTACGACGGCGAGGTCAGTGAGTCTCTCGTGGGGCGCCAAGGAAGTCGGGTCTCCATGCGAATGGCGAGGGGGAGCGCGTCATTGCTCTCAAGTCATAGTAGGGGAATCTGGCCTCGAGACGTGTTGAAGAAGGTCTCTCGAGGTCTTTCTCGGGTTGAGGCAGGACACCCTGGGGTCTCTCGACTTGTGCAGGTGACCTCAGGGGGCTTCTCATGGTGGCTCTGAGAAGTCAGGGAAACTGGAGGTGGGAGGGGCTTCTCGGCACTCCACTGGGTTTGGTGCATTGGAAGAGGGCCTCATCTCCAGTTGAGGCAGGAACCTCAGGGTTCCTCTGACTTCAGACTCTGATCGCAAGGTCCCTGCAGACTTGGGACAGGAGAGTCAGGCCTCGTCTTGGGTTGAGGCATGAAACTCCGCTTGCCTCTCGAGGTGTTCCCGGGGAGACAGGCCACTTGTCGAG
>NW_011384307.1:0-753 GCF_000754665.1 Bison bison bison
AGTTTTCTGTAAGGAAGGGGACACTTATTTCTCCCATTAAATATTTCCATTTCCATCACAGTTATCACCAAATTGACCTATCAGAATGATTCTCACTAGAGAATCCTTTCATTTATAAGACCAATTGGAATAAAACAAGACTACTAGGAGGAAAAGAAAATATTGTGGTTTAGAACTGGTACCATCCTCTTGAATTATTTTTAAGTTGTCTTGTTCAATTTTTAAAATTTTAAGTTGATCCTCTTGTTCTTTGAATTATCAGATTATATAAGCACCACTATGGCCATAATTCCACTTTAATTTTATAATTCACGTTTAATTCACTTCACATTGACAATAATTATTTTAAACTTCTGCTCTTTTTTTTAAATTTTATTTTATTTTTAAAATTTACAATATTGTATTAGTTTTGCCAAATATCGAAATGAATCCGCCACGGGTATACCCACATTCCCCATCCTGAACCCTCCTCCCTCCTCCCTCCCCTCCCCTCCCTCTGGGTCGTCCCAGTGCACCAGCCCCAAGCATCCAGTACCGTGCATCGAACCTGGACTGGAGACTCGTTTCATACATGATATTATACATGTTTCAATGCTATCTCCCAAATCTCCCCACCCTTCCCTCTCCCACAGAGTCCCATAAGACTGATCTATACATCGGTGTCTCTTTTGCTGTCTCGTACACAGGGTTATGTTACCATCTTTCTAAATTCCATATATATGCGTTAGTATGCTGTATTGGTGTTTTTCTTTC
>NW_011384308.1:0-778 GCF_000754665.1 Bison bison bison
AGGAACCTCAGGGATCCTCTGATTTCAGACTCTGATCGCAGGGTCCCTGCAGACTGGGGACAGGAGAGTCAGGCCTCGTCTTGGGTTGAGGCATGGAACTCCGCTTGCCTCTCGAGGTGTCCCCGGGGAGAGAGGCCACTTGTCGAGCTGGATTTGGAACCTGGGGGTTTTTTCCGGACGATGCACGGGCGAGTCACTGCCCCTTCGTGTTGACTTCATTCACAGGGTGGAGTTCGGAGAGGTGTCCGGGCATCGGGTTCTTATCAAGAGGGGACCGGGAAATCGGGGTGCTTCGCAATGTGGAACCACCCACGAGGCCACGTCTTGAATGTCGTCATGAGACCGGCCTCATCCTGAGGTGCGACCGGAAGGTCGGGAACCCATTCCAGACAAAGCAGGGGAGTCGACCCTCCTGTCGAGATCAGGAGGGCACAAGGGGCTCAGAGGAAGTGGTGCCGGAAAACCTCAGTGTTCCTCTCCAGGGAGATAGGGATGCCGGGAAACTTTGTGAGGGCGCATCAAGTGTGCCAAGTACCGTTTCGACCTCCAATTCCTAACGTGGGACTTCTCCTGAGACGCTGTAGCGGGACAGGGCTTCATCTTGCGATGACGGGGGAACCACGTGGTTTTCTCGAGTTGCGGCGGGATTCTCGAGTTACGACGGGGAATTCGGGATGCCTCTTGTGTTGGCCCAGGGAAGTCCAATCTTCCATTCGAGTTGCGAAGGAAAGCTGGGGATTGCTCTCGAGTGACTGCAGGGCCAATAGACCTCATCTAG
>NW_011384309.1:0-842 GCF_000754665.1 Bison bison bison
TACCTTTATTTGAGTACTTACCATCATAAACCCCAAACTCGCAAAGGTTAATTCTGTAAAAAAGATTCACTACACAACTGACAATTTATAACAATTAGTCTACTTTTAAGATCCCTCCCCACTTAACACACAGATCTGCTAATGTACTGAGACAACTGAGGCAGCATACACTGCTTAGCACATGCATACATCTGTTAGCACCACGAAATATAAGAGCAAATCCATTTCAGGAAAGAATTGTACATCTTGTAAAAGATGCAGGATTTCATGATAGCAAAGCACAGTTCAGACACTTAGAAAGGCACTCATATGGAAGAGTTACTTCAGTGAACAAATGAAGATAAATTTACAGGGATGATGACACGACAGATACTTCAAAGACTTCACACTGATTTGAGTATCAAAAAAATTAAGAAAGATTCTTAGAAAAAACTGATGAACCTTCACAAATGTTTTACAGATTTTGTCCTCTTTGTAACTGTGTCATAACAGTAAACCTGGAGAGCTTGAATAGCCAAACAATCTTGAAAAAGACAAGGTTAAAGGTGTCACACTTTCTGATTTCAAGCTTCTTGCAAAGCTTCCATGGTGGCTCAGACAGTGAAGAATGTGCCTGCAATGCAAGAGACCACGCTTCAATCCCTTGGTCGACAAGATCCCCTAGAGAACAGAATGGCTGCCCACTCCAGTATTCTTGCCTGGGAAATCCCATGGACAGAGGAGCCTGGAGGGCTACAGTCTATGGGCAGCAAAAAGTCGGACACAACTGAGTGATTATCACGCTTTCACACTGTAATCAAAAGTGTAGTATTTTCATAAATGCAGGCAGAACAATGGAATAG
>NW_011384310.1:0-1076 GCF_000754665.1 Bison bison bison
ATGCTTGCTGATGGACACACTATTCACAAGGGTGCTGAGCTCCAACTGATACCCACCCATGACAAATTACCAGAGCTCACCTAAGGGGAAAAATAACGTAAACACAGGAGAAGCTAACAGGAAGAGCATGTGAACAGGTAAACACAATTCCATGTTTATCTAAGAAAGCACATGGCAATTTGCACATTGGGTTGAATTCTAAGAGACATAAACATCGAAGTTGTGAGGACGTTATCACCTCTGCATGACCATGGAACAAGACCTGTCAAAAGCTGGACATGGTATCAATGGTAGAGTAACATTACTACAGTGGACACTTTAGATAGAGTACTGGTGGGATAGACCTGGTAAGAGTCATATGAGCATGACTAGAAAAGTGCACTCCCATGAGAGAGAAATAAATAAATAAACAAAGAGGTAGAGACAGTTTGATTAATCAGATCCTCTCCTGGAATATTTCAGAAATGAAGAGATTTTGCACACAACATACCCCAAACTTCCCATGGCACCATTCAGAACACTGAAGAGATGAAAGCAAAGTTAGCATACCTGGAGAGAGCAATGGATAAACAAACATGATACAGGTCTAGAATGATTTTTGAATCAAGCATTGAAATATGAACGTAGGCCGTCTTCAGAGAGAGAGATCAAACCCAGAGATCATCACACTGAGTGAAGGAGAGTCGACTCAAGAAACATTATGGGATGCAACGGACAATTGCTATCAAAAATCCAGAGCAGTGAGCACCCGCACAAAGGTGATGTGAGCATCCAACCTGGCATGAAATTTATGGGTAGCAGAGGACACTGGTTGCATGGAAGGGATACATCTGGAAATTGGTACTAATTTCTTCCCAGAGATACATATAAAATACAGAATCCATGCAAACCTAGTTCAGCAAGAGTGGTAGATGAGACTCGTTCTTATAACATGTAGGTGAAAACAAGCACAGCTGAATATCTCGTATTCTCAGTCCCATGGAACAAGAATCTGTACAAGTAAAACAAATGTGTCCTTGTCAATCAAGGATTGACTTGTACTTAAAATAAAATCCAAGTGTGAGCAGTCACCAAGT
>NW_011384311.1:0-852 GCF_000754665.1 Bison bison bison
ACCACTCGCATGGAGACCAGACTTCCCTGGCGCCTCATGAGAGGCTCACTGACCTCGCCGTCGTACCTCGTGAGAAACCGCACCCTGGGGCCGCCGCTCGAGAACCACCCCGAGACTCCCCCGTCATCGCGGAGATGAGGGCCTTCGTCTCCTGCATGGCCTAGAGGCCAACCTCGCGACCTCTCTCCAAACGCCTCAGGAGGCTTGACTCCCTTTAGTCCACCCAGTGAGCTCCAAGAGATACCCGTCGCGACTCGAGAGCAGAGCGGGGTTCTTTGCTTCCACTCGAGATGAATGCCTGTCTCCCCGGGTGCGTCTGGAATGCAACCCTGAGATCCCGGTCGCCCCTGGAGAGGAACATTGGCTTCTGGACACAAGCCTAGATGAGGTCTATTGGCCCTGCAGTCATTCGAGAGCAATCCGCAGCTTTCCTCCACAACTCGAATGGAAGATTGGACTTCCCTGGGCCAACACAAGAGGCATCCTGAATTCCACGTCGTAAGTCGAGAATCCCGCCGCAAATCGAAAAAAACCAAGTGGTTCCCCCGTTATCGCAAGATGAAGCCCTTTCCCGCTACAGCGTCTCAGGAGAAGTCCCACGTTAGGGATTGGAGGTCGAAGCGGTACTTGGCACCCTTGATGCGCCCCCACAAAGTTCCCCGGCATCCCGGTCTCCCGGGAGAGGAACACCGAGGTTTTCCGGCACCACATCCTCTGAGCCCCTTCTACCCTCCTGATCTCGACAGGAGGGTCGACTCCCCTGCTTTGTCTGGAAGGGGTTCCCGACCTTCCGGTCGCACCTCAGGATGAGGCCGGTCTCAAAACGACATTCCAGGCGTGGCCTCCTCGCCC
>NW_011384312.1:0-798 GCF_000754665.1 Bison bison bison
TTTCCTGGAAACTGAAAGTTAGCTTCAGCTCAATGGTGAATAGTTAAATACTTTTTTGCTAGAATTCATTCTAGGTAATGCATGTATCACATTGCATCACATTAGGAGAAAGACAGCATAACTGGTTGTTGTACCATTAGTGATATAAAGATTAGCTCTTGATTAGGGAGATAACAGTCCAAACCCACCACTGTATAGTTAGGTTATACTCTCACAGCATCCGATATTTCTTTAGTGTTTATTGTGTGCCAAGTATTCTCCAGAGCTCAAGCCATACTGGACAGTGATACCTGTATATACCCATGTGTCTCTTAAATGACAGAGAAAACCCCAAGATACACTGTATTAAAAACAGGGTGTGAAAAAATTTTAAAAACGAAAAAAGAGTGTGATGGCAGTTTTCTAGAAAGAGGACATAGAACATAAGACCATAAAAGCTTTGCTAATCAGTATTGCCAGTCGTAAACCCTGGGTCCATAAAGAAAAGTAGTGGCGATCTATCACAGAAGTAAAAAGCTTGAGAATAGCTGTTTTTATTAATATATGTCATGCAACTTTAAATTCCTATACTAAGGTATAGCACGTTTTTAGTGAACACCTAGTGCAAGCTTCATGGCGTGTTAAGGGCACTGGCTTCAGAATCAGGGAGACCTGAGCTGCAACCTACCTCTGCATAACTAGTTAATTCTGTGACATTGGGCAAAGCACCTTAACTTCTCTATGTGTCAGCTTCCTCATCTGTAAACTAAGCATAATACCATCTACCTGTAGGATTGTTGTGAGGATTAGAACTACTGT
>NW_011384313.1:0-748 GCF_000754665.1 Bison bison bison
GCAGCGAGAGCATCTGACTGAGTGCAGAGACCCCAGACGGGAGCCTCCCTGCAGCCGGCCTCGGCCCTCCCTGGAATCCAGCGACCAGATGGCCCTGCAGGGCAGGACAGCAGAGCGATGCTGGCACCGTGAATCCTGCATGGCATGAACTGCCCTGATGAAAGGACTGTGCTCATCGCCAGATGCTGCTCGGAAGCACCACAGCTAGAGTACAAAACCTCTCAGCAAAGCCGTCCAGACCTTTCTGTTTGAAGGAGAAAAAGACACAGCTTGTGCCACCATCCAAGATCATTTGTAGTGATGATGCAGGTTACTGGAACCCATGACAACAAGAGAAACACAGAAAAGGTACCTAACCCCTCCACGCGAACACCATGTGCCTGGATCATATGTCTCGGTAACATACAGACTGGGGACTACCCACTGAAGTACTTACACGCAGTTCGAGTGTCATTCGCTCACAGTGGTTTCCATAAGGCACCCCCAGGTCTTCACTAAGAGATGATCTTGTATCACCCTAGAGTGGTGGGAGGTTCAAAAGGGAGGAGATATATGGGTACCTATGGCTGATTCATGCTGAGGTTTGACAGAAAAGAAAATTCTGTAAAGCAATTATCTTTCAGTTAAAAAATAAACTAATTAAAAAAAAAAAAGAAGAAGAAGAAGATGATCTCTCTTGGACTCCCAGCGTTTCCGCTGGTCCTGGGTGTGAGGAAAGGAAAGACAGTGTGGGAACAGATTAACCCTG
>NW_011384314.1:0-589 GCF_000754665.1 Bison bison bison
GACCGGGATCTCGGGGTTGCATTCCAGACGCACCCAGGGAGAGAGGCATTTATCTCGAGTGGAAGCAAAGAACCCCGCTCTGCTCTCGAGTCGCGACGGGTATTTCTTGGAGCTCACTTGGTGGACTAAAGGGAGTCAAGCCTCCTGAGGCGTTTGGAGAGAGGTCGCGAGGTTGGCCTCTAGGCCATTCAGGAGACGAAAGCCCTCATCTCCGCGATGACGGGGGAGTCTCGGGGTGGTTCTCGAACGGCGGCCCCAGGGTGCGGTTTTTCACGAGGCACGACGGCGAGGTCAGTGAGCCTCTCGTGGGGCGCCAGGGAAGTCGGGTCTCCATGCGAGTGGCGAGGGGGAGCGCGTCATTGCTCTCGAGTCATGGGAGGGGAATCTGGCCTCGAGACGTGTTGAAAAAGGTCTCTCGAGGTTTTCTCCGTTGGAGGCAGGAAACCCTGGCTTCCCTCGACTTGTGCAGGTGACCTCAGGGGGCTTCTCATGGTGGCTCTGAGAAGTCAGGGAAACTGGAGGTGGGAGGGCCTCGTCGGGACTCCCCGGGGTTTGGTGCATTGGAAGAGGGCCTCAACTCCAGTTGAGG
>NW_011384315.1:0-941 GCF_000754665.1 Bison bison bison
CTCCCCACCGCGGGGAGGGCCGCTCGCGGAGCACACGCCGGGAAGGCGAAGCGAGAGCATCTGCTGTGTCAGAAGACCCACGGCCCCCACTGACGCCACCCGAGGCGGGGGACAGGAGACCGAAGGTCAGGGCCAGAGGCCGCAACCCAGCCCCCGCCTTCCTCCCCCTCCCCGACGGCCAGGGGGAAAAAAGTCAGGCGAGGGGCCCCGCGGACAGACCGAGAAGAGCAGACACGTTCACCGGGAACACCTGTCCCTCGTCTGGCACGGCTTAGGCCCGGCCCGGGAGAGCACGACCACACCACATCGATCGGATGAGCCAAGGTGGAGCGGGGGGAAGGCACGGCGAGGACAGTCACCAGAGGGGCCCGCTTTAAGCCTCACCGGCAACCTCCGCCCCCCACCTCGCCTCAGGCGAGAGCGGCCCACGACCCCCAGGAGGTTCGAGAACGCCTGACACGTGGCACGGAGCCCACAGGGCGGGGGTCGCATCTCAGCCTTCCCCGGGTGCCCGCAGCGGGGAGCGCACAGGGTAGAAGACCCACGGCGCCTCGCCCCGCCGCCCTCGGGTCGCCCAGAGACCGGAGGTGGCACCACGAGTCGGGTCAGCCAGACAACACCACACACGGGAGCCGGCGCACGGGCCCAGGCGGGCGGCTCCAGCGGCAAGGGCCGAAACGGGGACCAGAGCTGGCGGCCCGAAGGCCCGGAGCCCCGCGTACATCCAGAGACCCAAAGTTTCCTCGGCGGCAGACACCGAAGCAGACCGTGTCAGCACTTACCTGGTGGTAAAAAAGGCCCATTAAGGGCGACGAAATGACAGCAGCCGACAGCGGGGCCCATCCACGACTCTCATGGAGGACCCCCGGAACCTTGGCCCGGCCACCTGTCCCCAGCGCTACCCCATAAACACCAGGCCCGGAGCTCTCGTGGCGGGGGGG
>NW_011384316.1:0-675 GCF_000754665.1 Bison bison bison
GGTTCTTACCAAGAGGGGACCGGGAAATCGGGGTGCTTCGCAATGTGGAAGCACCCACGAGGCCACGTCTGGAATGTCGTCGTGAGACCGGCCTCATCCTGAGGTGCGACCGGAAGGTCGGGAACCCCTTCCAGACAAAGCAGGGGCGTCGACCCTCCTGTGGAGATCAGGAGGGTAGAAGGGGCTCAGAGGAAGTGGTGCCGAAAAACCTCGGTGTAACTCTCCAGGGAGACTGGGATGCCGGGGAAATTTGTGGGGGCGCATCAAGGGTGCCAAGTACCGTTTCGACCTCCAATTCCTAACGTGGGACTTCTCCTGAGACGCAGTAGCGGGACAGGGCCTCATCTTGCGATGACGGGGGAACCACGTGGTTTTTATCGAGTTGCGGCGGGATGCTCGAGTTACGACGGGGAATTCGGGATGCCTCTTGTGTTGGCCCAGGGAAGTCCAATCTTCCATTCGAGTTGCGAAGGAAAGCTGGGGATTGCTCTCGAGTGACTGCAGGGCCAATAGACCTCATCTAGGCTTGTGTCCAGAAGCCAATGTTCCTCTCCAGGGGCGACCGGGATCTCGGGGTTGCATTCCAGACGCACCCGGGGAGACAGGCATTCATCTCGAGTGGAAGCAAAGAACCCCGCTCTGCTCTCGAGTCGCGACGGGTATCTCTTGGAGCTC
>NW_011384317.1:0-583 GCF_000754665.1 Bison bison bison
GATTTTTACTGTTAAGGCTAACTGAACAAGGCAAGAGAGAAACCCCAGAATTGAAAAGCAATTGACGGTTTTGAAAGAAACATGTGCAGGTGAAGCTCTCTTCCTTTTTGAGAGATGGTTAAATGCAAAATCTTGATTCAACACATATGACTTTTGTGCACTTTATTTCAAATCTCCATGACAAAACCCTAAGGCGTCCAGGAAGAAAGGAGTAGAGGGGCAGACACAAAGAGCAACCTCTCCCCTTGGTGCCATCGCAACCAGCTGCTTAGTTCCTTCATCTCAAGGACTATCATCTGGGCTTCTCTGGTTTGTCTGATTCTTGTTTCGGGGACCGTTTCTCGTCACAAGGCTGTCAACAGTGGGGGTGGGTGGTGTGTGGTGGTGGGGGGGGGGGAGGGGGGAGCCCGTTCTTTCCATTCCACATGAGACCCAGTGGACAATCCAGGCCCTGCCCACTGCATTGAGTGTGCAGCAACTATATCAACGGTAATGCCGGTGAACAATGCGTATTCCTGGAATCCACTCCGTTGGCTACTGACTGTGTGTGCTGGTGGTCTGGAACCTAGACCTGGAAGCTTTC
>NW_011384318.1:0-994 GCF_000754665.1 Bison bison bison
AAAGAAAAAGGCCAGGTCTCTCAGACTGCAAAGCCCATATTCTATTTGTTAAAAATATATATTGTTGTTTTGCTCCTAAATTTTCTTTATTTATCATTATTTATTTGGCTTCTTCAGGTCTTCACTGTGGCATGTGGAATCTAGTTTCCTGACCAGGGATCAAACCCAGGCTCCCTACATTGGGACTAGTGTCTTAGCCACTGGAACACCAGGGAAGTCCCCCATATTCTTTCTTATTCTTTCTTCCAGATAGAATTCGCAGGAATTTCACAGATTGAACTAAGTAATTAAAAATCTCTCCTTTAGATATTTTTAGTTCTGCATATCCAAACCAAACACCTAGTGTATTTGTCAGAATTTGAAAGAAGTCTATTAAAGACTGCTTGCAAGAAAACCACTGTATAAACTATGTTTTATAAGTTCTTCTGTTTTAATTATTTAGGTTTTCTAAAGTTTGAAGGAAAAAAAAGGAGACAGAAACCAGTTTTAATGATTTGGAATTAGGATTCATGAATACACCAGATTCTTTCTTGGTACTGGGGGAAAGCAGAGAATAAATGTGGTGGGAAACTATGAGGGTCCAGAGATTCAGACTTGAGCCTGGAATAGACATTAAAGAGGTATTTCAAGGACTTCCCATGTGGTCCAGTGGCTAAGACTCTGTGCTCCCCAATGCAGTGGTGTGGGGCTCGATACCTGGTCAGGGAACTAGATCCCACATGCCACAAGGAAGATTGATCTTATGTGCTGCAACTAAGACCCGGTGCAGTGAAATAAATACTCAATAAATTAAATATTTAAAAGAAACCTCAATTATTAAAAAAAAAGATGCAATTCTAATTTATTTTAGAAATAGCTTGTGTGTCTGCTAGTCAACAGTAGAGCTAAGGCCAGAACCTGGGGTTTCCCAATTCTTAAACCATTGTTTTTTCTTAGACATGAACCATGAATTGCTTTAGAGAATAATCCTTTCTCTTCCTCTCTTAATCCAGAA
>NW_011384319.1:0-658 GCF_000754665.1 Bison bison bison
TGACGCGCTCCCCCTCGCCACTCGCATGGAGACCCGACTTCCCTGGCGCCCCACGAGAGGGTCACAGACCTCGCCGTCGTACCTCGTGAGAAACCGCACCCTGGGGCCGCCGCTCGAGAACAACCACGAGACTCCCCCGTCATCGCGGAGATGAGGGCCTTCGTCTCCTACATGGCCAAGAGGCCAACCTCGCGACCTCTCTCCAACCGCCTCAGGAGGCTTGACTCCCTTTAGTCCACCAAGTGAGCTCCAAGAGATACCCGTGGCGACTCGAGAGCAGAGCGGGGTTCCTGGCTTCCACTCGAGATGAATGCCTGTCTCCTCGGGTGCGTCTGGAATGCAACCCCGAAACCCCGGTCGCCCCTGGAGAGGGACGCTGGCTTCTGGACACAAGCCTAGATGAGGTCTATTGGCCCTGCAGTCACTCGAGAGCAATCCCCAGCTTTCCTTCGCAACTCGAATGGAAGATTGGACTTCCCTGGGCCAACACAAGAGGCATCCTGAATTCCCCGTCGTAACTCGAGAATCCCGCCGCAACTCGAGAAAAACCACGTGGTTCCCCCGTCATCGCAAGATGAAGCCCTTTCCCGCTACAGCGTCTCAGGAGAAGTCCCACGTTAGGAATTGGAGGTCGAAACGGTACTTGGCACCCTTGATG
>NW_011384320.1:0-551 GCF_000754665.1 Bison bison bison
CAGCAGCAGCAGCAGTGCATAGATATCAAAAGGGTTGAGAACAGTCAGGTAGGATCACACAAGTCACCGTGAAACAATAATACTTCTCCACTTAGCCAAAGCTAACAAAAGATTTCTGTTCTAGGTCAACCTAGAAGAGATCACGGAAGAGGTAAAGAAACTTAAAATCCATTAGCAAAGGCAGTTCAACCTCTCAAGAAACCTTGTGCTAGGCACAACACTCTTTTCTGGGGGTCCACTTTCCCTACAACCTCCTTATCCCATTCTGTACCCATTCCTTTGCTTCTCCCATCCTGAAACTGCCACCTGGAAGAAAGAACGACGTCATTTGCCTTCAGAATATGCGATTTCATTCCACATACTTTCTTTAATACCAAGTCATACATTTCCCTTCAGCAACCAAGAACTGACTTTTATATTGGCATTCGACAGATTGGTGAACATACCTATCAGTGATAGTAGCCGCCCCCCCACCCCCCGCTCCCCGCACACGCGCGCGCACACACACACACACACACACACACACACACACAGACACACCACCCCAACGA
>NW_011384321.1:0-955 GCF_000754665.1 Bison bison bison
CCTGAGATCCCGGTCGCCCCTGGAGAGGAACATTGGCTTCTGGACACAAGCCTAGATGAGGTCTATTGGCCCTGCAGTCACTCAAGAGCAATCCCCAGCTTTCCTCCACAACTCGAATGGAAGATTGGACTTCCCTGGGCCAACACAAGAGGCATCCTGAATTCCACGTCGTAAGTCGAGAATCCCGCTGCAAATCGAAAAAAACCATGTGGTTCCCCCGTCATCGCAAGATGAAGCCCTTTCCCGCTACAGCGTCTCAGGAGAAGTCCCACGTTAGGGATTGGAGGTCGAAGCGGTACTTGGCACCCTTGATGCGCCCCCACAAAGTTCCCCGGCATCCCGGTCTCCCGGGAGAGGAACACCGAGGTTTTCCGGCACCACATCCTCTGAGCCCCTTCTACCCTCCTGATCTCGACAGGAGGGTCGACTCCCCTGCTTTGTCTGGAAGGGGTTCCCGACCTTCCGGTTGCACCTCAGGATGAGGCCGGTCTCACATCGACATTCCAGGCATGGCCTCCTCGCCCGTGCATTGTCCGGTAAAACCCCCAGGTTCCAAATACAGCTCGATAAGTGGCCTCTTTCCCTGGGGACACCTCGAGAGGCAAGCGGAGTTCCATGTCTCAACCCAAGACGAGGCCTGACTCTCCTGTCCCCAGTCTGCAGGGACCCTGCGATCGGAGTCTGAAATCAGAGGAACCCTGAGGTTCCTGCCTCAACTGGAGATGAGGCCCTCTTCCAATGCATCAAACCCCGTGGAGTCCCGAGAGGCCCCTCCCCACCTCCAGTTTCCCTGACTTCTCAGAGCCACCATGAGAAGCCCCCTGAGGTCACCTGCACAAGTCGAGGGAAGCCAGGGTTTCCTGCCTCAACCCGAGAAAGACCTCGAGAGACCTTCTTCAACACGTCTCGAGGCCAGGTTCCCCTAGCATGACTCGAGAGCAATGACGCGCTCCCC
>NW_011384322.1:0-1124 GCF_000754665.1 Bison bison bison
CCTTGCAGAGGGCTTAGAGGCTGGGGGTGTGCACACTGCCAAAGCCTCCCGCAGGGAGAGCTCTTTCCGAGGGAAAGGAAGCGCCCCAGGCTGCATTCCCAAGCTGGTGCTTCCCCGCCCAGACTAAGCGCCGCACGGAGGGAATCAGGGTCCCGGTGCCCATGGCTTGGGGAGGCGGCTCCACAGCCAGAGTGTTGCTCCGTTTGTGCCCAGAAAGCGCCTGCCAGACCGGGCCTTCCCTGGAGCTGTCCTCCCGCCTAGAGGCAGGTGGATGTGCTAGTGCGGGCTTCCCCTGTGCGTTTGGGCTCCCTAGCACAGCCGCAGCGCAGGGGAACCAGCCCATGATCAGTGAGCTCCGGGCAGTACTTTGGTCCCAGGTTTGGAGCCCAATGCCCGGAACGCGGGAGAAGAAGAGGCTGGCTGCCGGCGGGTGCTTGCAAGCCTGTTACTGGGAAGGACCGAGTGAGCTTCCACACCGGCGGAGCTCCAGCTCTGCGCCCAGGCGCGATAGCA
The DNA here is from genome assembly GCF_000754665.1 of Bison bison bison. Lineage (NCBI taxonomy): Eukaryota > Metazoa > Chordata > Mammalia > Artiodactyla > Bovidae > Bison > Bison bison. The sequence continues at coordinate 514 of NW_011384322.1, forward strand.
CAGAGCCCCGGCCGAGAGGCTGCTCTGGCCTGGGCGAGCCTCCCCAAGCCCTGCCCAGCTTCTAGCGTTCGCGCCCGGGAAGGAGCAGGCTGCGGGAGTGTGGGAGACGTGACTGGTGCCTGACTGGTGCCTCAGCTCAGCTCTCGCCTTCCCTTCGGACCTAGGAGCCAGGCGTCCTTGTAGAGGGCTTAGGGGGCTGGGGGTGTGCACACTGCCAAAGCCTCCCGCAGGGAGAGCTCTTTCCGAGGGAAAGGAAGCGCCCCAGGCTGCATTCCCAAGCTGGTGCTTCCCCGCCCAGACTAAGCGCCGCACGGAGGGAATCAGGGTCCCGGTGCCCCTGGCTTGGGGAGGCAGCTCCACAGCCAGAGTGGTGCTCCGTTTGTGCCCAGAAAGCGCCTGCCAGACCGGGCCTTCCCTGGAGCTGTCCTCCCGCCTAGAGGCAGGTGGATGTGCTGTGCGGGCTTCCCCTGTGCGTTTGGGCTCCCTAGCACAGCCGCAGCGCCGGGGAACCAGCCCCTGATCAGTGAGCTCCGGGCAGTACTTTGGTCCCAGGTTTGGAGCCCAGTGCCCGGAAGGCGGGAGAGAAGAGGCTGGCTGCCGGCGGGTGCTTG
>NW_011384323.1:0-655 GCF_000754665.1 Bison bison bison
CTGCCTTTGTCAGCAGAGGAACCTGTCTGGACAATAAATTTGGGCTGGCATTCTGTGTCATGATTAGCAAATTCCAGAAACAGTTGCTCAATGAACATCTCAGCCAAAAGGTTCTACGTTTCCTATTTTGAATATTCTCAAACTTAGAATAACTTAGCGTTGAGTCTTACAATCTGGCCCTGATCATTCACGCTGGATTTCACTTATTTACTCTAACATTCTGAAGGGGCCCTGGTGGCAACTCTCTTTCCTGTGAAGAGATACCGCAAGTTGACAACCCTTACCTCCCCTGCTCTCAGGGCAGAGATGCACATCAGTGCCTCAAGTCTTTTCCACTGGGAATCAGGAACTCTGTATAATCAAAACAGCAATTCACAAACAAGCTGCAGTTTCTAAACACAAGTCTCCAGACCAGATGAAGTGCTGAATTGTATTTTTTTTTTTTTTAAGGTCTTATATATACAAACGCATCACTTGATGAAGTTCTCCACCCGTTTTGTCTGAGTTTCTGGATTCATGTCAATGTGCTGCATTAACCTAGAATTCAGTTTCTGCTCTTCTCCCCTAATGTGTGGTGGATGTTTTTATATAGCAGTTTAAATTCACGATTATGCAAATAAAATTATTTTCAAATTAAAATACAAGATTCTTACAG
>NW_011384324.1:0-813 GCF_000754665.1 Bison bison bison
GATAACTTTATAGCAGAGGAACTAGTGGTAAGTCATATTGATAGTATGAATCCTTGATGGGAAGTGATAAGAAAGATATTTTGCCTTGGAGGTACAGTTCTAAAAATATATAAACCCCAGTGCAACCAGGAGAAACATATCAAACCCATATTGAGAGTCATTGTGCAAAATGCCTGTCCCTGAAGGACTCCTGAAAATTGTCGAAAGTCATGTAAAGCAAGGAAAGTTTAGGAAACTGCTATAGACCAGAGTAAACTAAGGGAGGTATCTGTAGCTTTTGGCTATATATCCTCATGCAGTTCAGTATCCTGTATGGGAATATGAAACTGGAAAAGAACATTTTTAGGAAAAACTGGTAAAATTTGCATAAAACCTGGAACTTAGTTAAAGGTACCCTACTGAAAGATGCTGGAATAATTGTGAGGCTTAATGGAGGTCATTTCACAGATATATATTTTAGACATTGCAAGTATTTTGTCTACATCACACCTTCTTCATTTTGACTTCACTGGAATGGAAATCTAAAGTATGGTACACTTAACTGAATTGAAATCTTCAAATACAAAGGATCAATAATATTTATATTGTGTGATCTGACCATATGCAATCATGAGAAATTGACAAAGAAACATCTTTTAAAATGCCATTCATTTGGAAAATATCACTAACTACATTAATCCATAATATATATCTCCATGGAATTTTCAGGCAAGACTACTGGAGCAGATTGCCATTATTTTCTCCAGGGGAATCTTCCTGACCCAGGATCGAACCCAGGCCTCTTGTGTCTCCTGCATTGGCTGGAAAGTTCTT
>NW_011384325.1:0-687 GCF_000754665.1 Bison bison bison
GAATTCCCCGTCGTAACTCGAGAATCCCGCCGCAACTCGAGAAAAACCACGTGGTTCCCCCGTCATCGCAAGATGAAGCCCTTTCCCGCTACAGCGTCTCAGGAGAAGTCCCACGCTAGGACTTGGAGGTCGAAGCGGTACTTGGCACCCTTGATGCGCCCCCACAAAGTTCCCCGGCATCCCGGTCTCCCTGGAGAGGAACACCGAGGTTTTCCGGCACCACTTCCTCTGAGCCCCTTCTACCCTCCTGATCTCGACAGGAGGGTCGACTCCCCTGCTTTGTCTGGAAGGGGTTCCCGACCTTCCGGTCGCACCTCAGGATGAGGCCGGTATCACGACGACATTCCAGACTTGGCCTCCTGGGTGCTTCCACATTGCGAAGCACCCCGATTTCCCGGTCCCCTCTTGATAAGAACCCGATGCCCGGGCACCTCTCCGAACTCCACCCTGTGAATGAAGTCAACACGAAGGGGCAGTGACTCGCCCGTGCATCGTCCGGAAAAAACCCCCAGGTTCCACATCCAGCTCGACAAGTGGCCTCTCTCCCCGGGGACACCTCGAGAGGCAAGCGGAGTTCCATGCCTCAACCCAAGACGAGGCCTGACTCTCCTGACCCCAGTCTGCAGGGACCCTGCGATCGGAGTCTGAAATCACAGGAACCCTGAGGTTCCTGCCTCAACTGGAGAT
>NW_011384326.1:0-1107 GCF_000754665.1 Bison bison bison
AGCGGCCCCGCGACGGGGAGCCGCCGCCCGCCACGCCGCACAGCCCGCCAGACGCGACCGGAGGATCCGCGCCGCGCGGATCCGCGGCCTTTGTGGGGGGAGGGGGTGGGGAAGGCAGTCGTGGCCGGCGCCACGGGCGAAAGGCGCGTGGGGTGGGGTGGGGGCGTGGGGAGCTTGCGGAGCAAACCCCCTCACCACCCCACCCCCGAACCCTCGGGGCCAACCTCGAGGGACGTGGCGGGGAGGGCCGGGCTATCGGGAAGAGGGGACGCACGCCGGAGGGCGACGCCACCACCGGGCGCGGGGCAGGGTGCGGGGCGCCCCCGGCCGGGTTGGGGGGAACGGAGGCGCGGAGGGGCCGGCGGCGGGAGGAGGGGCGCGGGCGGGCAAGCAGGCGGAGGAGAACCCGCCTCTTCCCACCCGATAGCCCCACAACTCTGCCACGCCGCCCCCCCACCTCTCTCGCGCGGCTCCTCGCCCCCCCAGACACACCGGGGAGTAGCCCCCAACCGGCCCCCGACCGCCCGTTGGGGGGGGGGGCGGGCGCCCTCCGGACGCGTCTCGCTCTCCCCCCCCTTCCCTCCCCTCCTCCCGGGTCCCACTCCCGCGCCGCACGGGCGGAGGAGAGGCTCGCGAGCCGGGCGCGGGCGGGGCGAGGCCCCGCGCCGCTCTCGGACCGACCGCGTTAATGATCCTTCCGCAGGTTCACCTACGGAAACCTTGTTACGACTTTTACTTCCTCTAGATAGTCAAGTTCGACCGTCTTCTCAGCGCTCCGCCAGGGCCGTGGGCCGACCCCGGCGGGGCCGATCCGAGGGCCTCACTAAACCATCCAATCGGTAGTAGCGACGGGCGGTGTGTACAAAGGGCAGGGACTTAATCAACGCAAGCTTATGACCCGCACTTACTGGGAATTCCTCGTTCATGGGGAATAATTGCAATCCCCGATCCCCATCACGAATGGGGTTCAACGGGTTACCCGCGCCTGCCGGCGTAGGGTAGGCACACGCTGAGCCAGTCAGTGTAGCGCGCGTGCAGCCCCGGACATCTAAGGGCATCACAGACCTGTTATTGCTCAATCTCGGGTGGCTGAACGCCACTTGTCCC
>NW_011384327.1:0-720 GCF_000754665.1 Bison bison bison
GGGGGGGTGGGGGCGGGCCGGCGTCAGCAGGCTGGAGTCCGGTCGCGGGTCGTGCGGCTCAAGTACAGCATGCCCCGCGACGAGAGGTGCGGCCCGTTGGCCCGACCTGCAGGGCAGAGCGAAAGGGAGGTGAAGCGCAAGGCTCTTAGGGCGCCCCGAGCCAAACCGCCACCGTATCAGCCTGAAGGCGCCCGATCTCGTCTGATCTCGGAAGCTAAGCAGGGTCGGGCCTGGTTAGTATCTTGGATGGGAGACCACCTGGGAATCCCGGGTGCTCGAGGCTTTTTGCCTAGCAGAAGAGGTCCTTTAGCCCCCGCCGCGCGTCCCGATTCTTGGATCCCCCCCTCAGCCCCAGCCCCTCCCGGGCCGCGGGGAGCGGGTGGCCGGGGCCCCGACTCCCGCTGCAGACCTGGGTTGCCTCCGCGCGGCCCGCGAGCCCCTCCGCATTCGCATTCGGCTTCCAGGACACCCGACGACCGGCAGTCCCGTCTCCACCTGGGGCTCCTTTGGCTTGCCTCAGGCAATCCCGGGGCTTGCACCGACTCCAGCCAGAGCCCCGGCCCCGCCCCACCCCTGCCTCGAGCGATCGCGCATGCGCATGTGCGTGCGCACGCACAGATAGATGTGCCAAACGGGGCATCTATCTTGTCACTTAACCGTGGTGGATCTAGCCTGGGATCGGACTGGCTGGACCATAGGCTACTTCCACTTTTTAGTTCC
>NW_011384328.1:0-765 GCF_000754665.1 Bison bison bison
CAGCAATTTAAACAAGATGAAGAGACAGAGGAATACCCAGCAGATAAAGGAACAGGATAAATGACCACCAAACCAAACAAAAGAGGAAGAGATAGGGAATCTACCTGATAAAGAATTCTGAATAATGATAGTGAAATTGATCTAAAATCTTGAAATCAAAATGGAATCACAGATAAATAGCCTGGAGACAAGGATTGAGAAGATGCAAGAAAGGTTTAACAAGGACCTAGAAGAAATAAAAAAGAGTCAATATATAGTGAATAATACAATAAATGAAATCAAAAACACTCTGGAGGCAACAAATAGTAGAATAACACAGGCAGAAGATAGGATTAGTGAATTAGAAGAATGGTAGAAATAAATGAATCAGAGAGGAAAAAAGAAAAACGAATTAAAAGACATGAGGACAATCTCAGAAACCTCCAGGACAATATTAAACACTACAACATTTGAATCATAGGGGTCCCAGAAGAACAAGACAAAAAGAAAGACCATGAGAAAATACTTGAGGAGATAATAGTTGAAAACTTCCCTAAAATGGGGAAGGAAATAATCACTCAAGTCCAAGAAACCCAGAGTGTCCCAAACAGGATAAACCCAAGGTGAAACACCCCAAGACACATATTAATCAAATTAACAAAGATCAAACACAAAGAACAAATATTAAAAGCAGCAAGGGAAAAACAACAAATAACACACAAGGGAATTCCCATAAGGATAACAGCTGATCTTTCAATAAAACTCTTCAAGCCAGGAGGGAATGGC
>NW_011384329.1:0-889 GCF_000754665.1 Bison bison bison
AAAAGAAGAACTATCAGTTGCCTGGCTGAGTATTAAAGGTACGCCCCACCTTGCACAGAGCCTAAAAACAGAGGTTGAGAGGGCTGCTGGTTTTTAATGAAACCTCACACATAGGCTGTCTGCTAGATTATAAACAAGCATTCAGTGGCCACACACAAGGAAAAAATACATACCATACAGAATCTGTTTCAGAAATCATCCAACAAATGACAACAAGTAAAAGCTCTGGGACAAGAAATCTGATGTCCCATTTCACCACGTTATATCTGCATTTTCTAGTTTTCAACAACAACAACAACAAAACATGAGACACACAAAGAAATAGGAGGTGTCTGGTCACATAAGGAAATAAGTAGGTAATACAAAGCATGGCTCAGAAAGCCCAGAGGCTGGACTTAACGGAGACTTTACATCAGGTAGTATAGATAAAAAGAATACAAGAAACAATATAATTGTCAAGAATATTTTACTAGAGAATCAGGATATACAGATTATTTAAAAGAAAACCAGTGGACATGAAAAGTGGAGTGGTTGACTTCAAACTGTCACGGTAAATCACTAATAGAACAACAACAAAATCAACAAGGAAACAAAAGACTGAAACTTTACAAATCAGAAAGTCTTAGGTATTTACAGAAAACATGACCTGATAACAGAATAGAGAGAAACAGTAATTATTTCACTCAAAATTTAATTAAGCACAAGTGATGGGTTTGACCCAGAAATCTAAAGGATTTCTATTTCACAAGTCATATTTCAAACATTAAGACCATATTGGGCAACTACCAAGTATTTCTGTAAATATTTATTTCAGATTTATAACTTACACTTAAAAAGACCTAGTCTATGTCTTAGCTTTGTCATATGAGCCAAAAAAAAACCACATTTT
>NW_011384330.1:0-645 GCF_000754665.1 Bison bison bison
TGGTGCATTGGAAGAGGGCCTCATCTCCAGTTGAGGCAGGAACCTCAGGGTTCCTCTGATTTCGGACTCCGATCGCAGGGTCCCTGCAGACTGGGGACAGGAGAGTCAGGCCTCGTCTTGGGTTGAGGCATGGAACTCCGCTTGCCTCTCGAGGTGTCCCCGGGGAGAGAGGCCACTTGTCGAGCTGTATTTTGAACCTGGGGGTTTTTTCCGGTCGATGCTCGGGCGAGTCACTGCCCCTTCGTGTTGACTTCATTCACAGGGTGGAGTTCGGAGAGGTGTCCGGGCATCCGCTTCTTATCTAGAAGGGACCGGGAAATCGGGGTGCTTCGCAATGTGGAAGCACCCGCGAGGCCACGTCTGGAATATCGTCGTGAGACCGGCCTCATCCTGAGGTGCGACCGGAAGGTCGGGAACCCCTTCCAGACAAAGCAGGGGAGTCGACCCTCCTGTGGAGATCAGGAGGGTAGAAGGGGCTCAGAGGAAGTGGTGCCGGAGAACCTCGGTGTTCCTCTCCAGGGAGACCGGGATGCCGGGGAACTTTGTGGGGGCGCATCACGGGTGCCAAGTACCGTTTCGACCTCCAATTCCTAACGTGGGACTTCTCCTGAGACGCTGTAGCGGGACAGGGCTTCATCTTGCGAT
>NW_011384331.1:0-551 GCF_000754665.1 Bison bison bison
TTCTGGTAGGCAAAAAGCCTCGAGCACCCGGGATTCCCAGGTGGTCTCCCATCCAAGATCCTAACCAGGCCCGACCCTGCTTAGCTTCCGAGATCAGACGAGATCGGGCGCCTTCAGGCTGATACGGCCTGAGACGGTGGCGGTTGGCTCGGGGCGCCCTAAGAGCCTTGCGCTTCGCCTCCCTTTCTCTCTACCCTGCAGGTCGGGCCAACGGGCCGCACCTCTCGTCGCGGGGCATGCTGTACTTGAGCCGCACGACCCGCGACCGGACTCCAGCCTGCTGACGCCGGCCCGCCCCCCCCCCACCCCCGAACACCACCAACACCAGACCAGCAAGCGCCTGGCCGGGCCCGGGGCCCAAGGGGCTTCCAGGACCCCCCATTGACCAGGAGGGCGTGCGTGCGTGCGTGCGCGCGGGGCCTGGGGGCTGGGCTGGGGGTGCGGATGTCTCGGCGCCCTCCCACCCGCGGCCACTCCAGACCCCGGCCGCGCCTCGACTGAGCCGGGCCTCCCCCCGATCCCCATTCGCTCTTCAGGCCCGCGCGGCCCCT
>NW_011384332.1:0-593 GCF_000754665.1 Bison bison bison
CCGTCATCGAGAGATGAGGGCCTTCCTCTCCTGCATGGCCTAGAGACCAATCTCGCGACCTCTCTCCAAACGCCTCAGGAGGCTTGACACCCTTTAGTCCACCCAGTGAGCTCCAAGAGATACCCGTCGCGATTCGAGAGCAGAGCGGGGTTCTTTGCTTCCACTCGAGATGAATGCCTGTCTCCCCGGGTGCGTCTGGAATGCAACCCCGAGATCCCTGTCGCCCCTGGAGAGGAACATTGGCTTCTGGACACCAGCTTAGATGAGGTCTACTGGCCCTGCCGTCACTCGAGAGCAATCTCCTGCTTTCCTCCGCAACTCGAATGGAAGATTGGACTTGCCTGGGCCAACACAAGAGTCATCCTGAATTCCCCGTCGGAACTCGAGAATCCCGCCGCAACTCGAGAAAAACCAGGTGGCTCCCCCGTCATCGCAAGATAAAGCCCTTTCCCGCGACAGCGTCTCAGGAGAAGTCCCACGTTAGGAATTGGAGGTCGAAAGGGCACTTGGCACCCTTGATGCGACCCACAAAGTTCCCCGAAATCCCGGTCTCCCTCGAGAGGAACACTGAGGTTTTCCGGCACACCCTCCTC
>NW_011384333.1:0-882 GCF_000754665.1 Bison bison bison
TTTGAGCCGGTTTTTTCTGGGGGAGTGGGGGGTGGGGCTGGTGGCCAGGCAGGCTTTGGGAAGGAGCTCCGGTTTGGAATTGCATATGAAAAGAACCTAGCTTTCCGGGTTCCAAGGAATCAAGTTTCCCTTGGAAACCAACTTTGTCCGGTTCTATAGAATATCATGGCCCTCCTAGGTCAGGTCATCTTTCCTTTCCGTAGCCCTCGTTGGATCCCTGAATTCTAGACAGCTTGGATTGCCTCTGTGGGCTGGATGGATTGTCCTCCCGTTTCACCGGGCGGCGGGAGCGAGGTCCCAGAGGCTCTCCTGGAACCGGGCGTGGGGGCGGGGCTCACCGGGAGCCCGTGGTGAAGGTGGGCAGCGCACCGGGAGCGCGCCCGGGGCGGGGCGAAGCCGGGCGGCGCGGGTCGGGAATCGGGTCGCGGCGGGGATGGGGGGCGGTCCCAGTTGTGCTCCGGGGATCCCCACTGAGGCCGGGAAGGCACCGGGAGCATGGCAGGGGCGGGGCGGCGCGGGGCGGGGGTCGGCTCCTGGCGGGGGTGGGGGAGGGCTTCCCCGTTGTCCTCTCGGGGGTCGCCGTGGCGGCTGGGAACGCCCACTGCGTGCTCTCCTGGGTCCCCAAGGATCGGCATCCAGTGGGCGCGGCGGAGGGGTGCGGACCACAGGTCAGGGAACTGGGACTGCGTGGAGCAGGGAACCACGTAGTCCGCCCTCTGTCGCCACAACCTGGCGGTCGCAGAAAGGCCTCGCCTTTGGGCTCAAGGCCTTGACTGCTCCACCCCTTTGCTGAAAGGTCAGAGCCGCGCGGTTTTCCCAAGCAGCCTACTGTCCGCTGCAAGTCCAAGGGCCAGAACCCTGATCTCTGGCCGGCTGGCCCAG
>NW_011384334.1:0-577 GCF_000754665.1 Bison bison bison
AACTCGAGAAAGCCACGTGGTTCCCCCGTCAACGCAAGATGAAGCCCTTTCCCGCCACAGCGTCTCAGGAGAAGTCCCACGTTAGGAATTGGAGGTCGAAACGGTCCTTGGCACCCTTGATGCGCCCCACAAAGTTCCCCGGCATCCCGGTCTCCCTGGAGCGGAACCCCGAAGCTTTCCGGCACCACTTCCTCTGAGCCCCTTCTACCCTCCTGATCTCGACAGGAGCCTCGACTCCCCTGCTTTGTCTGGAAGGGGTTCCCGAACTTCCGGTCGCACCTCAGGATGAGGCCGGTCTCAGGAGGGCATTCCAGACCTGGCTTCGTGGGTGTTTCCACATTGCGAAGCACCCCGATTTCCCGGTCCCCTCTTTGTAAGAACCCGATGCCCGGACACCTCTCCGAACTCCACCCTGTGAATGAAGTCAACACGAAGGGGCAGTGACTCGCCCGTGCATCGTCCGGAAAGAACACCAAGGTTCCAAATACAGCTCGACAAGTGGCCTCCCTCCCCGGGGACACCTCGAGAGGCAAGCGGAGTTCCATGCCTCAACATAAGACGAGGCCTGACTCTCCGT
>NW_011384335.1:0-527 GCF_000754665.1 Bison bison bison
ATCCCCGGAGGTGCCGCACATGAGGCCCCCGACACCTGGGCGTGCCCACAACCGCCCGCACCAGCAGCCATGCTCCCGTCACCCAGCTTTAGAGAAAAGGCAGTGTGAATGCACCTCCAAATGGCCCCCCGCGGCCCAGACCCCAGCGCCTCCCCCGCTCAAACAGCCGACGGGGGGCTTGTTACCGCTGCCCCGGAGACTGGCTATCGCCCGCATCTCTCAGCTTAGCCTGGAGCCTCTCAAGAGCTGTGATGTGTTTCTGGAAGGTTTCCTGACCCCAGATGAGTCCTGGGAGACCACGAGAGTCCCCGGTGCCCCTGTAACCACCCTTCTCCCTGGCTCCCACTTTGCCCTGCAGACCCCAGGCCCGCTTTCTGCTTGGTCACAAACCTCGGCAACCAGCTGGTCCTCTTGCCCCTGGGACGGCCAGGGTCTGTGGGGCCTTCTTGGGGGGCTTCTCCTGCAGGTCAGAGTGTTCCCCTGGCAAATCTCCGGGGGGCTTCTCCTGCAGGTCAGAGTGTTCCCCT
>NW_011384336.1:0-750 GCF_000754665.1 Bison bison bison
GGCCACAGGACTAGAAAACATTAGCTTTCCTTCCAATCCCAAAGAAAGGCAATGTCAAAGAATGCTCGAACTACAGAACAATTACACTCATCTCACACACTAGTAAAGTAATGCTCAAAATTATCCAAGCCAGGCTTCAGCAATACATGAATCATGAACTTCCAGATGTTCAAGGAGGTTTTAGCAAAGGCAGAGGAACAAGAGAACAAATTGCCAACATCTGTCAGATCATGAAAAGCAAGAGAATTCCAGAAAAACACCTATTTATTCTTATTGACTATGCCAAAGCCTTTGAGTGTGTGAATAACAATAAACTGTAGGAAATTCTCAAAGAGATGGAAATACCAGACCACCTGATCTGCCTCTTGACAAATCTGTATGCAGGTCAGGAAGCAAGAGTTAAAACTGGACATGGAACAGCAAACTGGTTCCAAAGCGGGAAAGGAGTACCATCAAGGCTGTACTATTCTTGCCGTGCTTATTTAACTCATATGCAGACTACAACATGAGAAACCCTGCACTGGAGGAAGCACAAGCCGGAATCAAGTTTGCTGGGAGAAATATCAATAAACTCAGATACGCAGGCGACACCAGGATTTCTGCAGGCAGAAAGTGAAGAAGAACTAAAGAGCTTCTTGACAAAAGTGAAAGAGGAGAGAGAAAAAGTTGGCTTAAAGCTCAACATTCAGAAAATGAAGATCATGGTCTCATCACTTTATGGCAAATAGATGGGGAAATGGCAGAAACAGT
>NW_011384337.1:0-1390 GCF_000754665.1 Bison bison bison
TAGCCATCTGTATGTCTTCTTTGGAGAAATGTGTATTTAGTTCTTTGGCCCATTTTTTGATTGGGTCGTTTATTTTTTCTGGAGTTGAGCTGTAGGAGTTGCTTGTATATTTTTGAGATTAGTTGTTTGTCGATTGCTTCATTTGCTATTATTTTCTCCCATTCTGAAGGCTGTCTTTTCACCTTGCTAATAGTTTCCTTTGATGTGCAGAAGCTTTTAAGGTTAATTAGGTCCCATTTGTTTATTTTTGATTTTATTTCCAATATTCTGGGAGGTGGGTCATAGAGGATCCTGCTGTCATATATGTCGGAGAGTGTTTTGCCTATGTTCTCCTCTAGGTAGTTTTATAGTTTCTGGTCTTACGTTTAGATTCTTTAATCCATATTTGTAGTTTATTTTTGTGTATGGTGTTAGAAAGTGGTCTAGTTTCTATTCTTTTACTAAGTGGTTGACCAGATTTCCCAGCACCACTTGTTAAAGAGATTGTCTTTAATGCGTTATATATTATAGACTCCTTTGTCAAAGATACGGTGTCCATATATGCATGGATTTGTCTCTGGGCTTTCTATTTTGTTCCATTGATCTATATTTCTGTCTTTGTGCCAGAACCATACTGTCTTGATAACTGTGGCTTTGTGGTAGAGCCTGAAGTCAGGTAGGTTGATTCCTCCAGTTCCATTCTTCTTTCTCAAGATAGCTTTGGCTACTTGAGTTTTTTTTTTTGTATTTCCATACAAATTGTTTAATTATTTATCTAGCTCTGTGAAGAATACCGTTGGGAGCATGATAGGGATTGCATTGAATCTATAAGTTGCTTTGGGTAGTTGTAGAGGGAGGTAAACTTCCAAACTCATTCTATGAGGCCACCATCACCCTATACCAAAACCTGACAAAGATCCCACAAAAAAGAAACTACAGGCCGATATCACTAATGAACATAGATGCAAAAATCCTTAACAAAATTCTAGCAATCAGAATCCAACAACACATTAAAAAGATCATACACCATGACCAAGTGGGCTTTATCCCAGGGATAGCAAGGATTCTTCAATATCCGCAAATCAATCAATATAATACACCACATTAACAAATTGAAAATAAAAACCATATGATTATCTCAATAGATGCAGAGAAAGCCCTTGACAAAATTCAACATCCATTTATGATAAAAACTCTCCAGAAAAGCAGGAATAGAAGGAACATACCTCAACATAATAAAAGCTATATATGACAAACCCACAGCAAACATTATCCTCAATGGTGAAAAATTGAAAGCATTTCCTCTAAAGTCAGGAACAAGACAAGGGTGCCCACTTTCACCATTACTATTCAACATAGTTTTGGAAGTTTTGGCCACAGCAATCAGAGCAGGAAAAGAAATAAAAGGAAT
>NW_011384338.1:0-657 GCF_000754665.1 Bison bison bison
CTCGAGAGCAATCCCCAGCTTTCCTTCGCAACTCGAATGGAAGATTGGACTTCCCTGGGCCAACACAAGAGGCATCCCGAATTCCCCTTCGTAACTCGAGAATCCCGCCGCAACTCGAGAAAAACCACGTGATTCCCCCGTCATCGCAAGATGAAGCCCTGTCCCGCTACAGCGTCTCAGGAGAAGTCCCACGTTAGGAATTGGAGGTCGAAACGGTACTTGGCACCCTTGATGCGCCCCACGAAGTTCCCTGGCATCCCGTCTACCTGGAGAGGACACCGAGGTTTTCTGGCACCACTTCCTCTGAGCCCCTTCTACCCTCCTGATCTCGACAGGAGGGTCGACTCCCCTGCTTTGTCTGGAAGGGGTTCCCGACCTTCCGGTCGCACCTCAGGATGAGGCCGGTCTCACGACGACATTTCAGACGTGGCCTCGTGGGTGCTTCCACATTGCGAAGCACCCCGATTTCCCGGTCCCCTCTTGATAAGAACCCGATGCCCGGACACCTCTCCGAACTCCACGCTGTGAATGAAGTCAACACGAAGGGGCAGTGACTCACAGGTGCATCGTCCGGAAAAAAACCCCAGATTCCAAATACAGCTCGACAAGTGGCCTCTCTCCCCGGGGACACCTCGACAGGCAAGCGGAGTTCCATGC
>NW_011384339.1:0-652 GCF_000754665.1 Bison bison bison
AGCCCTCTCTGCCCACATGAAACATCTGGAGGAGGACCTGGACACGGCCAGGAAGGACCTCCTCAAGTCCAAGAACATGAACAGAAAACTTGAGCAGGACATCCGCGAAGTGAGTGACTGCAGCTGTGTCTGTTGTCCTGAGGTGGAATGTGGGTTTCTTGTTCTCCCGGGGATCTCAGCTTTGGGATGGCTGCGTGAGTAAGAGCAGAGCACTGGAGAGACCACAACTGGCTGCCTCCCTGCCTCCGCGTCGAGGTCTCTGGGGTAGAAGAGGCCTGGTCCAGGCGGTCCGTTGGCAGTGGACCAACATGAGGGCAGCCCTGACGCTGTGCCGCACCCTGGGTGTGGACTCCTCATTTCCACAAGTTCTAGGGGGCCCACTGTGTTCCTTTTAAAAAATTCATTCATCCATTCATTCATTTATTGGCGTATAGTTGCTTTACACTGCTGTGTCAATTTCTGCTGTACAGCAAAGTGAATCAGTCAACTATCTATCTATCTATCTATTTACGTGTCTGTCTCTCTTTTAGATTTCCTGCCCATTTGCTTCACCACAGAGCACTGAGCAGACTTCCCTGTGCTGTACACTAGGTCCTCACTCGTTGACTTTATGTGTAGTATCAGTGCTGTATATATGTCAACCCGAGTCTCC
>NW_011384340.1:0-1057 GCF_000754665.1 Bison bison bison
GGTTGGTTTTGATCTGATAAATGCACGCATCCCCCCGCGAAGGGGTCAGCGCCCGTCGGCATGTATTAGCTCTAGAATTACCACAGTTATCCAAGTAGGAGAGGAGCGAGCGACCAAAGGAACCATAACTGATTTAATGAGCCATTCGCAGTTTCACTGTACCGGCCGTGCGTACTTAGACATGCATGGCTTAATCTTTGAGACAAGCATATGCTACTGGCAGGATCAACCAGGTAGGGGCGCGAGCACGAGGGGCCGGGCGTGCCGGGAAAGCGGGGCGGGGCGGAGAGGCCACGGACGCGGCACGCGCGCCGGAAGACCCGCGAGGCGAGGGAGCCGGGGGGGGAGGGGGGTGGCGGGAGGGCGCTCGCCCGGCCGGGAGACCCGGCCGCGCGCCCCGTCCCGCGCCGCGGCAGGGACGCCCGATCGCGCGCACGCTCTCGGTCCACGAGGGTCGCAGCGCGCCGCCGCCACCGCGCGGAGGGCCCGAGGAGGGGGAGGGAGAGGGCGGCGGAGCCCCCCTCGTCCCTCCACCCCCGCACCCGCCCCCCCCACCGCCGAGCCCGCCCGCCCCGGGGGGGACTCCACCACGGCCAAGGCCACACCGCGGACGGCCGACGCGCGCCCTCGGCGTCCGGCCATCACACCCGCCCCAGAGGGGCGGGGGATGCCGGCCGGCGAGGACACGGCGACCGGCCCGCGGCGGGCAAGACCGGGGACCCGACCCGCGCTCGGGCGAGCGCACCGGAGCGGGGGGCCGCGGCGGGGCGGGGAGGGGGGAGATCGCGGGAGCTCCCCCTCGTCCAGCACGCGACGGCGGCGACGGACAGGCGGCGGCGAGACGGGCAACGGATCGGGACCGCGGCGGGCCCGGAAGCGAGACACACCAGGGCGCGGCCCCGGGAGGCAGCAGACGGCGAGCGGACTGAGGCGGACGGACAGACGGAGAGGGGCACCGACGGGGTGCGGCCACGCGAGGCCAACGCCACGGAACAGGGGCGGTGTTGGTGGGGCGGCCGCGCGCCACCGCGAGGGGCATGGCTCAAAGCGACCCGTG
>NW_011384341.1:0-713 GCF_000754665.1 Bison bison bison
GGATTTCTGCCCACAGTAGTAGATACAATGGTCATCTTACTTAAATTCACCCATTCCAGTCCATTTTAGTTCGCTGATTCCTAGAATGTCGACATTCACTCTTGCCATGTCCTGTTTGACTACTTCCAATTTGCCTTGATTCATGGACCTCCAGTACTCTTGCCTAGAAAATCCGATGGACAGAGGAGCCTGGTAGGCTATAGTCCATAGGGTCACTGAGGGTTGGACAGAACTGAGCGACTTCACATTCACTTTTCAATTTCATGCATTGGAGGAGGAAATGACAACCCACTCCAGTGTTCTTGCCTGGAGAATCCCAGGGACGGGGGAGCCCGGTGGGCTGCCATCTATGGGGTCGCACAGAGTCGGACATGACTGAAGCGACTTAGCAGCAGCAGCAGCAGCAACATGGACCTAATGTTCCAGGTTCCCATGCAATATTGCTCTTTACAGCATCAGACCTTGCTTCTATCACCAGTCACATCCACAACTGGGTATTCTTTTTGCTTTGGCTCCATCCCTTCATTCTTTCTGGAGTTATTTCTCCACTGATCTCCAGTAGCATATTGGGCACCTACTGACCTGGGGAGTTTCTCTTTCAGTATCCTATCATTTTGCCTTTTCATACTGTTCATGGGGTTCTCAAGGCAAGAATACTGAAGTGGTTTGCCATTCCCTTCTCCAGTGGACCACATTCTGTCAGACCCCTCCAC
>NW_011384342.1:0-584 GCF_000754665.1 Bison bison bison
GGACAGAGAGCCTGTTGCTGTCCTGATACTAGGGAGTAGGGAAAAACCCCAACATTTGCTACCGTTGATCTCCACTGTTCAGGGAGACCCGAGGTTTAGGGTGCAGAGCTCGCTCTTTGTCTCTCTATCTTTGCTTCCGGCATAGCACTGTTTTGGACAATCCTTCTGTGTGTGTACCCAGGCACTGATGTCTGTGTGTCTCTGTCTCTCTAAGTAGTGCTGTTGCCGTCTGCCACTCTCTGGACAGCAGCTCTCAGAAAGATGCTTATCCTTTGCAAGCCCTTCTGGTCCTGACTGAGTTGCAGCAATGGGAGATTAGACGGTTTTAGTCCATACGTTCGGAGAGTGCTTTCTCAACCTTGAGACCAACAGTGGGCGGTCACTGCTGAACTGCAGAATTGGACGTGTGACCCTCCCTCCCTCGCTGGACAGATGTGAACACTGCACAGGCCTGAGGTGGCTTGGCCACACTTTGCACAGAGGGAGAAATGTGGCCCGCTCTGCTGGCATGAGGGAACTCCCTGAACCTTGTTCGAATGCCTGCCAGGGAGACTCTACAGACAGTTCTCCATAAGTTCCATGAC
>NW_011384343.1:0-805 GCF_000754665.1 Bison bison bison
AGCAGATGAGATGAATGAGAGAGCACAAGTGCCAGGCTGACCTTTGCTACTTCACAACGGTTAAAGTCAAAGGGGAATCAGAGGGGACTTCCCTGATGGTCCAGTGGTTGGACTCTGAGCTTCCAATGCAAGGGGTGGGGTCCTGTCCTTGGTTGAGGAACTACAATCCCACATTCTACTTGACTAAAATAAATTTTAATTAAAAAAATAAAATAGCAAACCCCCCAAAGCCCTAAACAATTTTTTTACTTAAAAAAGAAAGGAAAAAAAAAAAGGGAAGGGGGAGGCAGGAATCTAGAGGGCATAAAATCAGATACAGGAGTGAGGAAAAGAGATCAGGACATGATCTGTGAAAGGACACCTCTAATTGCTTTGTTTTTCACTGAAATAGTAAGCAAGACCACCAGCTCAAAGTGGGGATGGGGACACAGCACTGAGATCTGAGGAGAGAGGAGAAAATAACAGACAGTAAGACAACATATCCACCCACTGCCCCCCAAAGAGCCAGCTCCCACAACCAATTTCATCCCCACAAACCAATTCTCTCTTTTGCATGTTCTATTTTAGGAAATATCACAATTCTCCCTTATTACATCTACCCTAAAACACCCAACAAAGGTCCGTCTAGTCAAGGCTATGGTTTTTCCAGTGGTCATATATGGATGTGAGAGTTGGACTGTGAAGAAAGCTGAGCGCCAAAGATTGATGCTTTTGAACTGTGGTGTTGGAGAAGAGTCTTGAGAGTCCTTTGGACTGCAAGGAGATCCAACCAGTCCATTCTGAAGGAGATCAGCCCTGGGATTTC
>NW_011384344.1:0-696 GCF_000754665.1 Bison bison bison
CTCTGGCTGAGGAGCTTGCGCAGGCCAGCTGTCTCCCTTGGCGTGGGTGCGTGCGAGTGTCTGTGTGTCTGTCTGTGTGCCTGCCTGTGGCTCGTCTGCTCTCTCAGGAAGGTGGAGGGCTTGGCGTGGGGCCAAAGGGGGGCCTCGGTAGTGCGAAGGGGCGGGGCTGAGGCGCTCCAGTCGACCGCGCCTCCCTGGCTTCTGGTGGGTTTGGGCACCGGACAGGTGCCGGGCAAGTTGGGCACTCAAGTTTCGCTGCGCCTAGGCCCGCAGGAGGTTCAGAGGGCCGTGGGCCGCGGGGGTTGGGAGGCGGCGGGCCCTGAAGACTGACACCTCCGGGGCCGCGCGGGCCTGAGCAGCGAATGGGATCGGGGGGGTGGGGGGGAGGCCCCGCTCAGCGAGCGCGGCCGGGTCTGGAGTGGCCGGGGGTGGGAGGGCGCCGAGACCTCCGCACCCCTCAGCCCAGCCCCCAGGCCCGGAGCGCACGGGTATCCTGCCTGTGACTTCCTAGCACCAAACTGATTTTTCCTCAACATTGTTCAGTGCCTGTCATAGAGGGAAAGAGGGAGAGTTACTGAAAAAAATATTCAAAGTCTCTTATAGGAAAATATTTTGAAATATTATATTTTAGAAGTATAGACTATTAAATTTATTTAAATTATTCATCCTATTATGTACAGGCTGTAAAATGCTATC
>NW_011384345.1:0-724 GCF_000754665.1 Bison bison bison
GAGTGTTTTCTGGGGGATTGAACAAGAGCAAGACAGACCTAATTTCAGGGGCAGGGAGCGAGTTGTGGGCTCACGGTTGTTTGCCGGAGGCTTGAACAAAAGCAGGACTCAGCCTGCTTCAGTGAGGGGCCTGAGATGTGGGCTCAGGTGTATGTGTTGGGGGAATCTAACAAGGGCAAGACACAGACTGGATCATGTGCAGGGCAGGAGATTTGGGCGCAGGCAGTGTTTGCCGGGGTCATGAACAAGTGTAGGACCGAGCCTAGTTCAGTGCAGTGACCAAGAGTTTGGCGTCAGGAGCGTTTGTCGGGGCTTGAACGTGGAAGGACCAGCCTGCGTTCAGGGCAGGGCCCGAGATGTTGGTTCAGAGGTATGTGTCAGGGGACGTAACTAGGGCAGAACCTAGACTGGTTCAGTGCAGTGACCGAGATGTGGACTCATGAGTATTTTCCAGGGGGTTGAGCAAGTGCTGGACCCAGCCTAGTTCAGTGCAGTGACCGAGATGTGGGCTCAGGGATGTTTCTCAGGGCTTGAACATGGGAAGGATACAGCCTGCTTTTGTGCAGGGACCAAGATGTGGGCTCAGGACTGCACTGGAAAAAAAACATGATTCCATTACTAATGAGTGTAATGCCTATATATAACAATTAGGTGTAACTAGTCCATTGTGCCATTTAGGAGCACCTCAAGATGCAAGGCAAATGCAAGGAAGTAGGAAAGGGGG
>NW_011384346.1:0-768 GCF_000754665.1 Bison bison bison
CTGAGCCCCTTCTACCCACCTGATCTCCACAGGAGGGTCGACTCCCCTGCTTTGTCTGGAAGGGGTTCCCGACCTTCCGGTCGCACCTCAGGATGAGGCCGGTCTCACGACGACATTCCAGACGTGGCCTCGTGGGTGCTTCCACATTGCGAAGCACCCCGATTTCCCGGTCCCCTCTTGGTAAGAACCCGATGCCCGGACACCTCTCCGAAATCCACCCTGTGAATGAAGTCAACACGAAGGGGCAGTGACTCGCCCGTGCATCGTCCGGAAAAGACACCCAGGTTCCAAATACCGCTCGACAAGTGGCCTTTCTCCCTGGGGACACCTCGAGAGGCAAGCGGAGTTCCATGCCTCAACCCAAGACGAGGCCTGACTCTCCTGTCCCCAGTCTGCAGGGACCCTGCGATCGGAGTCTGAAATCAGAGGAACCCTGAGGTTCCTGCCTCAACTGGAGATGAGGCCCTCTTCCAATGCACCAAACTCTGTGGTATCCGGAGAGGCTTCCCCCCGCCAAATCCAGTTTCCCTGACTTCTCAGAGCCACCATGAGAAGCCCCCTGAGGTCACCTGCACAAGTCGAGGGAAGCCAGGGTTTCCTGCCTCAACCCGAGAAAGACCTCGAGAGACCTTCTTCAACACGTCTCGAGGCCAGGTTCCCCTACCATGACTCGAGAGCAATGACGTGCTCCCCCTCGCCACTCGCATGGAACCCGACTTCCCTGGCGCCCCACGAGAGGCTCACTGACCTCGCCGTCGTACCTCGTGA
>NW_011384347.1:0-563 GCF_000754665.1 Bison bison bison
TTTAAAACTTTTTTCTAAAAATCTGCCCTCTTCCCCTAATTTGGAAACTTTAGCTGAACAAATTACCTGGGCTAGACCCACGAGGATGGTT
Organism: Bison bison bison; assembly: GCF_000754665.1. Lineage (NCBI taxonomy): Eukaryota > Metazoa > Chordata > Mammalia > Artiodactyla > Bovidae > Bison > Bison bison. The sequence goes on from NW_011384347.1 coordinate 92, forward strand.
TCAAAGTATTACCCACAGTATCGGGTCTGGAACTGTAGCTTTGGTGATTGTCTTGATAATTTTATTTGTTGTTTACCGTCACCTTTCTATAAGGTTGGTTAATACTAACCAAATTCATTTGGTCAAGACCTTTTTTTTACAAATATAATAAAATAGAGGGAATTGTCAGGAAGCATTTAACAAGAGGCTTCCTGTGTGCTGTTTTGGATCTGTCAGGAATTCTCTGCTCCTTATTAATTCCTGAAGAGGAGAGGCAAGCCTCTCCCATGGGCTGAAGAATCCAGGCATTTCCTTCATTAGTTTTTCATACAGTGATAAGTACCCTCTTCCTTCCTGTGAACCATATGGTAAAAAGTGATCGTATACAACTCTCTTTCCCTTAATATGGATCACCTATGTTTTGTAAGTCTGGTAATTTTAATCTTTATCTTTGCTGAGAATAACTACCTTGTAAGACAGTATATATTTCCAC
>NW_011384348.1:0-755 GCF_000754665.1 Bison bison bison
AGTATACTAACGCATGTATATGGAATTTAGAAAGATGGTAACGATAACCCTGTATACGAGATAGCAAAAGAGACACTGATGTATAGAACAGTCTTACACTACTGTAAGTTTGTACAGATCATATTCCTAAGATGTGTCTTTGTTTAAGAAAGTCTTGATTACATAAATCATATTTAGAAAAAATATTTAGTTAACAGTTTATATCTGAACACTGTTTATATGTTATGAAAAATGCTTAATTACAAAGGCTGATGTATGTTTTATTTCTGTTTTTTTAAATGACTACAGTACTTGGTAGGTGTACTAAAATTGTTTGGGGAGTGGGGTTTAGAGACTTCTAATAGATGTATAGTTAATTTGGTAATTCTCTTGCATGAGGTATAAGCTTCCATATGCTGGTTATTTAATAGATTTGCTACATAAGTAAAACATGGTTTACCTAGATAGTTTGATATGTATGGGCATTACTCCTAGTAGTATTTGTTTGTTGTCTTTTGTTGCTTTGCTCCTTCCGTGCAGGCTGAGACCTAATCTCCTGCAAGTACAGTAAAATAATTTACCTATTTTTGCAGACCCTATTCATAGGATAAAAAAAATTAAGATTGCCTTTTACTTTTGAAACTATTTATATTTGATGAAGTTGCTGTCTTGAGTTTAGTATTGATATTGTGAAAATGAATGCAATTTGGATTTCACATTTCTTAATGTTTGTTCTTATTTCACAAATGGATAATTAAGGATTATGCGTCATAAAG
>NW_011384349.1:0-555 GCF_000754665.1 Bison bison bison
ACTACCCAGCACAAGACATGGCACATAGCAGCCTTAATAAAGGTAATTTCCCTCCTTCAGAAGGCCTAAGGCAGCCTAGACATCAGTCGCCTCCCCCTAAGCAGACCGCACCCCCATTCTCCATTTGACTGTGTAGCCTCCAGAAGGTGTGCATTCCCGAAGGAATGCCATCACTTTGCCTTAGGCTCTTCCTGCCCTGACAGTCATACTACCATCATTTTAAAAGGAGATAATGAAGAAAGCAAATGCATTCTAAATTCAGGAACAGATTCTCCTAATTAATATGTACAAACGTGAAAAGATACATGTTTATATGGGTTGAGTTGCTTTATGTCACCCTGGTTTCCCTACTCTTAACCTGATTCTTTATTTCTAAACTACCCACAGGTATTCATGTATTTCAAATGTATTCCTTCATTGTTCAGCTTTAATAAGAATACTCTTAGGAAGAAAACTCTATCAGTTGGTACAAAGCTATATGGCCAGCTAGCCTATAAGCATAGATGGAAAGCAAAATAGACATTAAGGCCTACGCTTTTATTTTCGGGCCTAGAT
>NW_011384350.1:0-872 GCF_000754665.1 Bison bison bison
AGGCCAATTAAATCATGTGGAAATTAATGAGCAAAATAAAAGGTAAGGAATAATAATAGCAATGTAATCATTGCAATGTGTCTAAAATTAAAATTAGGATTTTTTTTCTCATTTGATACGGGAAGGTGATACCCACTGACATTTAGCAAAAAGTGTGAGTGGGCTCTTTTCAAAGTCAGGTCTTCTGGCCCCATCCTCAAATTATTAGTGATTCCCTGCCAGGCATCAGGTAGTGTTACATATCAGACATCAAAAGAGGCAGAACTGTTTGAGCATCCTTTGCCCCTGAATCCTGAACTCTGTCTGGTTAGCCTTGTTCCTAAACATTGAATTCATTATTTTAGTTGGAAGACATATAATTCCACTTTCTTATTTTTCAACAAAAGAACTGAGACCCAGGATTACTTGGAGACTTCCTGTGATGGCTAATGTTATGTGTCAATTTGACTGAGCTATGGTACCCAGATACATAGCCAAACATTATTCTGGATGTTTCCCTGAGGTGCTTTTGGGTGAAATTAACATTCAATCTGTAGACTCTGAGAAAGCAAACTGACCTCCATAATGTAGGTGGGCCTCATCCAATCAGCTCAAACTCTGATCAAGCAACAGGCTGACCTCTCCCAAGCAAGAAGGAAGGCCGCAGCAGACAACCCTGGACTTGATTTGTATCAGCTCATCCTTGTCTCCAGCCTGGGGCCTATTTTAGACTACTTTGGGCAGATTTTGGACTTCCCATCCTTCATAATTACATGAGCCATTTCCTTATAAGAAATCAAACTGTGATGTTGAAGAAGACTCCTGGGAGTATCTTAGACTGCAAGGAGATCAAACCCGTCAACCCTAAAGGAAATCAACCCTAAATATTCATT
>NW_011384351.1:0-803 GCF_000754665.1 Bison bison bison
CTCGAGGTCTTTCTCGGGTTGAGGCAGGAAACCTTGGCTTCCCTCGACTTGTGCAGGTGACCTCAGGGGGCTTCTCATGGTGGCTCTGAGAAGTCAGGGAAACTGGAGGTGGGAGGGGCCTCTCGGGACTCCACGGGGTTTGGTGCATTGGAAGAGGGCCTCATCTCCAGCTGAGGCAGGAACCTCAGGGTTCCTCTGATTTCAGACTCCGATCGCAGGGTCCCTGCAGACTGGGGACAGGAGAGTCAGGCCTCGTCTTGGGTTGAGGCATGGAACTCCGCTTGCCTCTCGAGGTGTCCCCGGGGAGAGAGGCCACTTTTCGAACTGTATTTGGAACCTGGGGGTTTTTCCGGACGAGGCACAGGCGAGGCACTGCCCCTTCATGTTGATTTCATTCACAGGGTGGAGTTCGGAGAGGTGTCCGGGCATCGGGTTCTTATCAAGAGGGGACCGGGAAATCGGGGTGCTTCACAACGTGGAAGCACCCACGAGGCCACGTCTGGAATGTCGTCGTGAGACCGGCCTCATCCTGAGGTGCGACCGGAAGGTCGGGAACCCCTTCAGACCAAGCAGGGGAGTCGACCCTCCTGGGGAGATCCGGAGGGTAGAAGGGGGCTCAGAGGAAGTGGTGCCGGGAAAAACCTCGGTGTTCCTCTCCAGGGAGACCGGGATGCCGGGGAACTTGGTGGGGGCGCATCAAGGGTGCCAAGAACCGTTTCGACCTCCAATTCCTCACGTGGGTCTTCTCCTGAGGCGCTGTAGCGGGAAAGGGCTTCGATCTTGCGATGACGGGGGGAACCACG
>NW_011384352.1:0-785 GCF_000754665.1 Bison bison bison
CAAAAACCAGTTATGACTTGTGTTCACTGATTGGTAGATTATAGGTGAATATATTTTTTGAAAATGCTCAGGAAACCAAATCATAGGCAGTAAAGCAAAAGAATCAAAGAAAAATAAGTTAATTTTCTCGTCTGAAAGGCCAGAGTTACCAAGCTGTCCCACTAGGTATGTAACAAGGGCCACATCACCACAATTGTTAGCAAAGGCAGATCAGTCCAAGATTGTAGAGTAGAAGGACATCTGTTCATCTCCCTGAGAGAGTACCACAATCACAACTAGCTATTGAACCACCATCAAAAGAGGATGCTGGAACCCACACAAAAAAAGCACCCCATGTCCCAAGACAAAGAAGAAGCCTCAATGAGACAGTGGGACAGATGCAATCACAGTAAAATCAAATCCCACACCTGCCAGGTGGGTGACCCACAAACTGGAGAATAACAATACTAAAAAAGTTACTCCCAACTGTTGTGAAGGTTCTTAGCCCCACTGTCAGGCTTCCCAGTCTGGGGATCTGCTAAGGGTCTAGGAATCTCCAGGGAATCTGACTTTGAAGGCTAGTGGGATTTGATCTCAGGGCTTTCACAGGACTGGGGGAAACAGAGACTCCACTCTTAGAGGGTACAAACAAAATCTTGTGTGTGCTAGGACCCGGGGGGAAAGGAGCAGTGACCAGACAGGAGACTGAATCAGACCTATCTGCTGATATTGGAGGGTTTCCTATGGTGGCATGGGTTGGCAGTGGCTCGCTGCAGGGAGATGAGTACTGGCAGCAGCAATCCTGG
>NW_011384353.1:0-671 GCF_000754665.1 Bison bison bison
AAAGGTAGTGGCTTCTTATCCGGGATTGATAGCTACTTTGATATTAAAAGAAAAAAGCGGAGCATTAAATTATTTGGTAAAGAGCCATCAGAAATTGTAATTCCATATAATAAGGAACAACTTGATGCTCTTCTAATGTTTGATGAGGACTGGGAGATTGCCGTAGGAAACTATTTTGGTCAAAATTTTTGCATCATTTACCTTCGCATGTTTTGCTGAATTTTATATCCAGACATCCAGTTATTTTCCCTGTCAGATGTAAACAATCTCCTATTCCAAATGCTGACGGGTCAGCAAATGATAAAGCCTCCATAGTCACTAAAAATCACCAAAAGGTTTTAGAAACACGGGAAACTTCAGCTCAAAGAGCTGAAATAACAGCAGTCATAGAGGCTTTTGCTGTGTTTGGAGATGAGGAATTTAACCTTTATTCTGATTCTCAGTATATTGTCAGGTTGTTTCCACACATTGAAACTGTGGTTTTTGCCTAAAATAAACTACCATATTTCATTTGTTAACTAAATTACAGCAACAAATTTGGAAAAGAAATAAAATATTTTTCACTGGACACATTCAGGCTCATTCCGGATTGCCTGGCCCTTTAAATGCCTTTAATGACTTGGCTGACTTGTTAACCAGAAATACAGTGGCTACTGTGATTGAGGAGGCCA
>NW_011384354.1:0-674 GCF_000754665.1 Bison bison bison
TACGGTGATCACGTGACTGAGAGGCGATGATCACGTGACTGTGCCGTCAGTGATCACGTGGCTGAGCAGGCACTGATATCGTGACTGAGCATGCACTGATCCTGTGCCGGGAGCCGGCGAGGCATTCCACTCTGGACAAAGGTCATGAGGAAGGAGGCTCGGCATACGCAAATGCGGGATCGAGCCTCAGGAGTCCACCCGGATATTCTCGAGCATCTCCCCCCGAAAAAAACCGGAGTCTGTCTACTGTATTGCTTTGTGCTCTCACCTCTGATTTCACTGGGGGCTGTCCCCCACCACCATCCCGCTCTCTCTGTCAAAGAGTTAACTCACAGCTCCAATTCATAAAGTTCCTTGTCATTCTTCCCTTTAACTTCCAGCTGAGTCTCCATCTGGAGTGCGGAACCCAGCACGCTTACTAATTATGCCTGGGCTGCTTAGACCCACTCGAGAAGGTGTCTAGGGTGAAGCACCTTTCGCTATTCGAGAGGGCGCCTGCGGCCTACGTAAGTGGTGCAAACTTCTTGTCTTGAAGTTTGATTGGTCTTCCGCGTAAACCAAGCTACTCAGTCTCTTTTCTCCACCGAATTTTCCTACTGAGCTCTCCTCATACTATTATTCTTGACATCTGTGATTAGCATATAAATAGTCGCCTAGGCCATCTCTCCTTCGAA
>NW_011384355.1:0-641 GCF_000754665.1 Bison bison bison
TATGTAGATATATGCAAATTACCAAGCAAGTTAAATAGCAAAGAGTTTAAAGTGGTGAAGTCCAGAGTCCCATGTTGGGTGTGTTTTCCTTCCCACCAGGAAGTAGTATTAACTTTTTAGACTCAGAAAGTGGGGATGCTGACATACTGTGAGAGGAAAATCAACTGAGTTCCACAAGTAAAAAATAATATAACGTAGTTGTTGGGTTTTTGTAAAAGATAAAATAAAAAGCATTCCATGCATCCACTTTAAAGACTAGAAATAGAAAGCATAAAATTCTGTCCAGTTTTACATGATGGCCAACTATGACTACAGAAGAAGAGGGAGAAAGGAAACAAAAAATAAGAAGAGGAAAAGAGAGGATGAGAAACAAACCCTGAAGTTACCCAAATCCTTCATCAGAAAGAACTAATCCATGTAATAGTTTTATATTCACAGAAAACAAGCAAACTAACAAAAAACAAATCTACCACCACCACCACACACAAACAGTCTTCTGTTTTAAATATACATATATGGGTTTCCCTGGTGGCTCAGATGGTAAAAAATCCATCTGTAATGCAGGAGACTCAAATTCAATCCCTGGGTTGGAAAGATACCCTGGAGAAAGGAATGACTATTCATTCCAGTACTCTTGCCTG
>NW_011384356.1:0-669 GCF_000754665.1 Bison bison bison
CGAGGGGTATCTCTTGGAGCTCACTGTGTGGACTAAAGGGAGTCAAGCCTCCTGAGGCGTTTGGAGAGAGGTCGCGAGGCTGGCCTCGAGGCCATGCAGGAGACGAAGGCCCTCATCTCCGCGATGACGGGGGAGTCTCGGGGTGGTTCTCGAGCGGCGGCCCCAGGGTGCGGTTTCTCACGAGGTACTACGGCGAGGTCAGTGAGCCTCTCGTGGGGCGCCAGGGAAGTCGGGTCTCCATGCGAGTGGCGAGGGGGAGCGCGTCATTGCTCTCGAGTCATGGTAGGGGAATCTGGCCTCGAGACGTGTTGAAGAAGGTCTCTCGAAGTCTTTCTCGGGTTGAGGCGGGAAACCCTGGCTTCTCTCGATTTGTGCAGGTGACCTCAGGGGGCTTCTCATGGTGGCTCTGAGAAGTCAGGGAAACTGGAGGTGGGAGGGGCCTCTCGGGACTCCCCTGGGTTTGGTGCATTGGAAGAGGGCCTCATCTCCAGTTGAGGCAGGAACCTCAGGGTTCCTCTGATTTCGGACTCCGATCGCAGGGTCCCTGCAGACTGGGGACAGGAGAGTCAGGCCTCGTCTTGGGTTGAGGCATGGAACTCCGCTTGCCTCTCGAGGTGTCCCCGGGGAGAGAGGCCACTTGTCGAGCTGTATTTGGAACCTGGGGGTTTT
>NW_011384356.1:4418-5235 GCF_000754665.1 Bison bison bison
AATCTTCCATTCGAGTTGCGAAGGCAAGCTGGGGATTGCTCTCGAGTGACTGCAGGGCCAATAGACCTCATCTAGGCTTGTGTCCAGAAGCCAATGTTCCTCTCCAGGGGCGACCGGGATCTCGGGGTTGCATTCCAGACGCACCCGGGGAGACAGGCATTCATCTCGAGTGGAAGCAAAGAACCCCGCTCTGCTCTCGAGTCGCGACGGGTATCTCTTGGAGCTCACTGGGTGGACTAAAGGGAGTCAAGCCTCCTGAGGCGTTTGGAGAGAGGTCGCGAGGTTGGCCTCTAGGCCATGCAGGAGACGAAGGCCCTCATCACCGCGATGACGGAGGAGTCTCGGGGGGGTTCTCGAGCGGCGGCCCCAGGGTAGGGTTTCTCAAGAGGTACCACGGCGAGGTCAGTGAGCCTCTCGTGGGGCGCCAGGGAAGTCGGGTCTCCATGCGAGTGGCGAGGGGAAGAGCGTCATTGCTCTCGAGTCATGGTAGGGGAACCTGGCCTCGAGACGTGTTGAAGAAGGTCTCTCGAGGTCTTTCTCGGGTTGAGGCGGGAAACCCTGGCTTCCCTCGACTTGTGCAGGTGACCTCAGGGGGCTTCTCATGGTGGCTCTGAGAAGTCAGGGAAACTGGAGGTGGGAGGGGCCTCTCGGGACTCCCCTGGGTTTGGTGCATTGGAAGAGGGCCTCATCTCCAGTTGAGGCAGGAACCTCAGGGTTCCTCTGATTTCGGACTCCGATCGCAGGGTCCCTGCAGACTGGGGACAGGAGAGTCAGGCCTCGTCTTGGGTTGAGGCATGGAACTCCGCTTGCCTCTCGA
>NW_011384357.1:0-786 GCF_000754665.1 Bison bison bison
ACTCCCCCATCATCGCGGAGATGAGGGCCTCGTCTCCTGCATGGCCTAGAGGCCAACCTCGCGAACCTCTCTCCAAACGCCTCAGGAGGCTTGACTCCCTTTAGTCCACCCAGTGAGCTCCAAGAGAGACCCGTCGCGACTCGAGAGCAGAGCGGGGTTCTTTGCTTCCACTCGAGATGAATCGCCTGTCTCCCCGGGTGCGTCTGGAATGCAACCCCGAGATCCCGGTCGCCCCTGGAGAGGAACATTGGCTTCTGGACACAAGCCTAGATGAGGTCTAATGGCCCTGCAGTCACTCGAGAGCAATCCCAGGCTTTCCATCGCAACTCGAATGGAAGATTGGACTTCCCTGGGCCAACGCAAGAGGCATCCTGAATTCCCCGTCGTAACTCGAGAATCCCCCGCAACTCGAGAAAAACCACGTGGTTCCCCCGTCATCGCAAGATGAAGCCCTTTCCCGCTACAGCGTCTCAGGAGAAGTCCCACGTTAGGAATTGGAGGTTGAAACGGTACTTGGCACCCTTGATGCGCCCCCACAAAGTTCCTCGGCATCCCGGTCTCACTGGAGAGGAACACCGTGGTTTTCCGTCACCACTTCCTCTGAGCCCCTTCTACCCTCCTGATCTCGACAGGAGGGTGGACTCCCCTGCTTTGTCTGGAAGGGGTTCCCGACCTTCCGGTCGCACCTCAGGATGAGGCCGGTCTCACGACGACATTCCAGACGTGGCCTCGTGGGTGCTTCCACATTGCGAAGCACCCCGATTTCCCGGTCCCCTCTTGGTAACA
>NW_011384357.1:4467-5077 GCF_000754665.1 Bison bison bison
GTCTCCCCGGGTGCGTCTGGAATGCAACCCCTAGATCCCGGTCGCCCCTGGAGAGGAACATTGGCTTCTGGACACAAGCCTAGATGAGGTCTATTGGCCCTGCAGTCACTCGAGAGCAATCCCCAGCTTTCTTCGCAACTCGAATGGAAGATTGCACTTCCCTGGGCCAGCACAAGAGGCATCCTGAATTCCCCGTCGTAACTCGAGAATCCCGCCGCAACTCGAGAAAAACCACGTGGTTCCCCCGTCATCGCAAGATGAAGCCCTTTCCCGCTACAGCGTCTCAGGAGAAGTCCCACGTTAGGAATTGGAGGTCGAAACGGTACTTGGCACCCTTGATGCGCCCCCACGAAGTTCCCCGGCATCCCGGTCTCCCTGGAGAGGAACACCGAGATTTACCGGCACCACTTCCTCTGAGCCCCTTCTACCCTCCTGATCTCGACAGGAGGGTCGACTCCCCTGCTTTGTCTGGAAGGGGTTCCCGACCTTCCGGTCGCACCTCAGGATGAGGCCGGTCTCACGACGACATTCCAGACGTGGCCTCGTGGGTGCTTCCACATTGCGAAGCACCCCGATTTCCCGGTCCCCTCTTGATAAGAACCTGATGCCC
>NW_011384358.1:0-748 GCF_000754665.1 Bison bison bison
GTTGACTTCATTCACAGGGTGGAGTTCGGAGAGGTGTCCGTGCATCGGGTTCTTATCAAGAGGGGATCGGGAATTCGGGGTGCTTCGCAATGTGGAAGCACCCACGAGGCCACGTCTGGAATGTCGTCGTGAGACCAGCCTCATCCTGAGGTGCGACCAGAAGGTCGGGAACCCCTTCCAGACAAAGCAGGGGAGTCGACCCTCCTGTCGAGATCAGGAGGGTAGAAGGGGCTCAGAGGAAGTGGTGCCGGAAAACCTCGGTGTTCCTCTCCAGGGAGACCCGGATGCCGGGGAACTTCGTGGGGGCGCATCAAGGGTGCCAAGTACCGTTTCGACCTCCAATTCGTAACGTGGAACTTCTCCTGAGACGCTCTAGCGGGAAAGGGCTTCATCTTGCGATGACGGGGGAACCACGTGGTTTTTCTCGAGTTGCGGCGGGATTCTCGAGTTACGACGGGGAATTCAGGATGCCTCTTGTGTTGGCCCAGGGAAGTCCAATCTTCCATCCGAGTTGCGAAGGAAAGCTGGGGATTGCTCTCGAGTGACTGCAGGGCCAATAGACCTCATCTGGGCTTGTGTCCAGAAGCCCATGTTCCTCTCCAGGGGCGACCGGGATCTCGGGGTTGCATTCCAGACGCACCCGGGGAGACAGGCATTCATCTCGCGTGGAAGCAAAGAACCCCGCTCTGCTCTCGAGTCGCGACGGGTATCTCTTGGAGCTCACTGGGTGGACTAAAGGGAGTCAAGC
>NW_011384359.1:0-837 GCF_000754665.1 Bison bison bison
GTCTGCAGGGACCCTGCAATCGGAGTCTGAAATCAGACGGAATCCTGAGGTTCCTGCCTCAACTGGAGATGACGCCCTCTTCCAATGCACCAAACCCAGTGGAGTCCCGAGAGGCCCCTCCCACCTCCAGTTTCGCTGACTTCTCAGAGCCACCATGAGAAGCCCCCTGAGGTCACCTGCACAAGTCGAGGGAAGCCAGGGTTTCCTGCCTCAACCCGAGAAACACCTCGAGAGACCTTCTTCAGCACGTCTCGAGGCCAGATTCCCCTACCATGCCTCGAGAGCAATGACGCGCTCCCCCTCGCCACTCGCATGGAGACCCGACTTGCCTGGCGCCCCACGAGAGGCTCACTGACTTCGACGTCGTACCTCGTGAAAAACCGCACCCTGGGGCCGCCGCTCGAGAACCACCCCGAGACTCTCCCGTCATCGCGGAGATGAGGGCCTTCGTCTCCTGCATGGCGCAGAGGCCAACCTCGCGACCTCTCTCCAAACGCCTCAGGAGGCTTGACTCCCTTTAGTCCACCCAGTGAGCTCCAAGAGATACCCGTCGCGACTCGAGAGCAGAGCCGGGTTCCTGGCTTCCACTCGAGATGAATGCCTGTCTCCCCGGGTGCGTCTGGAATGCAACCCCGAGATCCCGGTCGCCCCTGGAGAGGGACATTGGCTTCTGGACACAAGCCTAGATGAGGTCTATTGGCCCTGCAGTCACTCGAGAGCAATCCCCAGCTTTCCTTCGCAACTCGAATGGAAGATTGGACTTCCCTGGGCCAACACAAGAGGCATCCCCAGTTCCCCGTCGTAACTCGAGAATCCCGCCGCAACTCGAGAAAAACC
>NW_011384360.1:0-521 GCF_000754665.1 Bison bison bison
AGGGGTGGTCACTCAGAGATCATTTCAGTCACACAATAAGACTTCTACCAAGTTCAGGGTGTTATCCCTCAGCTATCTCAGCAGAAAACCAAGACAGAGGAGGACTTTTTATGAAAACGTGTGATTGTGGCTTTAGAGTGGGGTGCTTTGCCATGAACACCAGTAAGATTATCAGGAGGCACACCAAGATTTTAAGTATAACATATATATATATATATGTATATATATATATGAACATATGTATATGTTCAGCTTGGACTGAAAGGACTAGAAATAGTACAAAATAAGAGAGCTCTGGACTTCTACCTTCGACAAGCAGGAAGCAGGCTAGGGAGACTGTTTCACTGTAACCATATACTAGCCACCTTTCATGCAATGGAATCATGTCAGAGGGCAGAATTAAAATTCAGAGACTGAAGCCTAGGAAGTTTCCAGGCCTTAAATCCTAATCAAAGGACTGCCAACAGAACCCGTGGGATTTCAGAACTGCTACTGTTGACTCCCATCCTCCCCTCCTCTTT
>NW_011384361.1:0-660 GCF_000754665.1 Bison bison bison
CTTTGCTCCACATCTTCTCCAGCATCGGTTATTGACAGACATCGCAGTGAGGCCCAGTCGGACTCATGTGCAGTGGTCCCTCCTTGGAGTTTGGAGTTGAGCCTCTCCAATCATTAGTGACGTGGAGCAAGATGACCTTTTGGAAATGCAGATGCAATACTGTCACCTCCCTGCTCCAACGGCTCTCGTATTTTCCCAGCATATTGAAGATACGACCACTTCCCTTCAGGCTTGCTCCTCACGTTCTTCTCTGATGTCTTTTGCCTGGAATGCCCTCTGCACTCTTTGCCTTCCATCCCATAGGGTCGTTTTTCGTTTCTTGAATGTCCTAAGTTTCCCTGGTCACATAGCCTTCCAAGATGCTATTTTCCCTGCCTGAAATTCTTCCTGCATCTCAACCCTGGTTTACCTAGGTTCAACCTATGGACCTCAACGAAATGGTGCCTCTGGAAAGCCTTCCCTGACACCCAGGTTTTGTGGTGAGGGAAGAGGCCCCTCTATAGGTTCTCAAAGGATCTGCCTGTGATGTATCATTAGAGTCGTCTCAGTGAAAGCAGGAACTCTGTGTCTTCTTCTCTCCGCCTTCTATTCCCTGAAACTTATTACATGCCTCCTAGCTCATCGTAGGTGCTCAGTATTTACTTAGTGTGTGAAAGACAG
>NW_011384362.1:0-1291 GCF_000754665.1 Bison bison bison
GGCAATTGTCATGCAGATGAGCCGGCAGGAATCACGCAGCTCAGCAGGCCCTGATCACGTGACTCTGCAGGCACTGATCACGTGGCTGATCAAGTCCAGATCACGTGACTGAGCATGCACTGATCACGTGGCTATCATGCACTGATGACGTGACTGCGCATGCACTGATGACGTGGCTGATCGGGCACTGATCACATGCCTCATCATGCACTGATGACGTGTTTATCAGGCAATGATCAGTGACTGACAGGCGCTGATCAGGGGACTGTGCACGCACTGATCACGTGGCTATCAGGAACTGACCACCTGACTGCGCATGCAGTGATCACGTGGCTGGTCGTTCACTGATCACGTGTTTATCATACGGTGATCACGTGACTGAGAGGCGCTGATCACGTGACTGTGCCGTCAGTGATCACGTGGCTGAGCATTCACTGATATCGTGACTGAGCATGCACTGATCATGTGCCGGGAGCCGGGGAGGCATTCCTCTCTGGACAAAGGTCATGAGGAAGGAGGCTCGGCATACGCAAATGCGGGATCGATACTCAGGCGTCCACCCGGATATTCTCGAGCACCTTCCCCCCAAAAAAACCAGAGTCTGCCTACTGTATTGCTTTGTGCTCTCACCTCTGATTTCACTGGGGGCTGTCCCCCAACACTATCTCGCTCTCTCTGTCAAAGAGTTAACTTACAGCTCCAATTCATCAAGTTCCTTGTCATTCTTCCCTTTAACTTCCAGCTGAGTCTCCATCTGGAGCGCGGAACCCACCATGCTTACTAATTATGCCTGGGCTGCTAAGACCCACTGGAGAAGGTGTCTAGGGTGAGGCACCTTTCGCTATTCGAGAGGGCGCCTAGGGCCGACGTAAGTGGTGCAAACTTCTTGTCTTGAAGTTTGATTGGTCTTCCGCGTAAACCAAGCTACTCAGTTTCTTTTCTCCACCGAATTTTCCTACTGAGCTCTCCTTATCCTATTCTTCTTGACATCTCTGATTAACATATAAATAGTCGCCTAGGCCATCTCTCCGTCGAATACCCTGGATCAGTTGGGGCTGGTCCCCGGCAGGTGGCGACCGAACAGGGACCTCAGGAGGCAATACTCAAAGAGCTGAGCAGACACGAACCACGCAATCAGCAGGCAATAAGCATGGAGCTCAGCAGTGACGAATCATGCTGCTCAACTGGCAATAATGAAGCACGTGACCAGGCAGGAATCAGGCAGCTCAGCTGGCAATTGTCAAGCAGATGAGCCGACAGGAATCACGCAGCTCAGATGGCAATTGTCATG
>NW_011384362.1:5245-6014 GCF_000754665.1 Bison bison bison
ACGTGACTGAGAGGTGCTGATCACGTGACTGTGCCGTCAGTGATCACGTGGCTGAGCATGCACTGATATCGTGACTGAGCATGCACTGATCATGTGCCGGGAGCCGGGGAGGCATTCCACTCTGGACAAAGGTCATGAGGAAGGAGGCTCGGCATACGCAAATGCGGGATCGAGCCTCAGGCGTCCACCCGGATATTCTCGAGCACCTCCCCCCCAAAAAAACCAGAGTCTGCCTACTGTATTGCTTTGTGCTCTCACCTCTGATTTCACTGGGGGCTGTCCCCCACCACCATCTCGCTCTCTATGTCAAAGAGTTAACTTACAGTTCCAGTTCATAAAGTTCCTTTTCATTCTACCCTTTAATTTCCAGCTGAGTCTCCATCTGGCGCGCGGAACCCACCACGCTTCCTAATTATGCCTGGGCTGCTAAGACCCACTCGAGAAGGTGTCTAGGGTGAGGCATCTTTCGCTCTTTGAGAGGGCGCCTGCAGCCTATGTAAGTGGTGCAAACTTCTTGTCTTGAAGTTTGATTGGTCTTCCGCGTAAACCAAGCTACTCAGTCTCTTTTCTCCACCAAATTTTCCTACTGAGCTCTCCTCATACTATTCTTCATGACATCTCTGATTAGCATATAAATAGTCGCCTAGGCCATCTCTCCTTCGAATACCCTGGATCAGTTGGGGCTGGTCCCCGGCAGGTGGCGACCGAACAGGGACCTCAGGAGGCAATACTCAAAGAGCTGAGCAGACACGAACCACGCAATCAGCAG
>NW_011384363.1:0-728 GCF_000754665.1 Bison bison bison
CGTGATATACAACATTTAATTTGCTCCAGAGTTAATAAATGCTATTTTGGTCATATTCGTGCTCACTCTGGACTTCCTGGACCTTTAGCACGAGGCAATGCTTTGGCTGATGAAGCTACACGTATGATATTTCCTTCACTGGAACAAATGGCAAAAACTTCCCACAGCTTACACCATCAAAACAGCAATAGCTTAAGACTTCAATTTGGCATTACTCGAGAAGCTGCCAGACAGATTGTTAAGCAATGTCAAACGTGTCCTCAGTTTTTTTAGCGTCCCCCACTATGGAGTTAATCCTCGAAGATTGTTGCCAAACGATATATGGCAAATGGATGTTACCCATATTCCTGAATTTGGTAAACAAAAATTTGTTCATGTTACTATTGACACCTTCTCCGGCTTTTTACATGCCTCTCTACAATCTGGAGAAGCTAGCAAACATTGTATAGCTCATTGCATTAAATGTTTTGCTGTTATGGGAACCCCTAAAACCATAAAAACAGACAGTGGTCCAGGATACACTGGAAAAAATTTTCAATTATTTTGTACGCAATTGTCTATCTCACATAAAACAGGTATCCCTTATAATCCTCAAGGTCAAGGAATTATTGAATGGGTACATCAAACTCTCAAACATCAATTGCAAAAACTAAAGAAGGGGGAATTGTATCCCAATACCCCCTCCAACTCTCTAAACTATGCTTTATTTGTTCTAAATTTTTACAATT
>NW_011384364.1:0-700 GCF_000754665.1 Bison bison bison
GGGACACTGTAAAAGCAGTCCTAAGGGGAAAGTTCATAGCAATACAGGCATACCTCAAGAAACAAGAAAAAAGTACAAATAAATAACCTAACCCTACACCTAAAGCAACTAGAAAAGGAAGAAATGAAGAACCCCAGGGTTAGTAGAAGGAAAGAAATCTTAAAAATTAGGGCAGAAATAAATGCAAAAGAGACCATAGCAAAAATCAACAAAGCCAAAAGCTGGTTCTTTGAAAGGATAAATAAAATTGACAAACCATTAGCCAGTCTCATCAAGAAACAAACGGAGAAAAATCAAATCAATAAAATTAGAAATAAAAATGGAGAGATCACAACAGACAACACAGAAATACAAAGGATCATAAGAGACTACTATCAACAATTATATGCCAATAAAATGGACAACGTGGAAGAAATGGACAAATTCTTAGAAAAGTACAACTTTCCAAAACTCGACCAGGAAGAAATAGAAAATCTTAACAGACCCATCACAAGCACGGAAATTGAAACTGTAATCAAAAATCTTCCAGCAAACAAAAGCCCCGGTCCAGATGGCTTCACAGCTGAATTCTACCAAAAATTTAGAGAAGAGCTAACACCTATCCTGCTCAAACTCTTCCAGAAAATTGCGGAGGAAGGTAAACTTCCGAAACTCATTCTATGAGGCCACCATCACCCTAATACCAAAACCTGACAAAGAT
>NW_011384365.1:0-712 GCF_000754665.1 Bison bison bison
AAAGTCATTTGGCTTTCAAATACAAATTGCTGGGTGATTAACTGAAATATAGATTCCACTTTCATTAACAAAATTTGTTCAGATATTTTATGCTTTTTTAACAATATGTTTTTACATTAAAGGAATCTTTTCCATTTTACACTAGAATCTTCCAGAAGTAAACACTGAAATGTCAGTGGAAAAATCAGGAAACACCATCATACAGAAATATAATTCCAGGCAAGAAATAAGGGAAGAAAATACCAAGAGTTGTTGTTTAGACACTGAATACAAAGAAAAAGGGGAAACAAAAGAAGGCCCATTTTTAGAGGAAATCATTATAGGTAATAAAGGTAACCCAGTTATATTGATGTTTTCTAATTTTTATATTGGTCTTTCAGGGGGATATCAATTTCAGTCTTCGCTTTGAGGACCTAGTAGTATAATTGGAGAAATACTTTTCCATTTGTATGTCTTAACAAAAGGACTTGTATGTCTTTTGAGCTGTTCTTTAATAGTCAGTATTCAGGGGAAAAAACACATTTTTGCTTTCCTTTCTCATCACTTACTCGTTGGCTTTTTGCATTCTGGTTTCTGCTTTCGTTTCTTTGCTGAGACTGTTCTCTGAGCTACTAGTAACCTTTTGATGACCAAATTCTAGAGCACTTTTCTTAGTTCAGATTACCTTTCTGTAACCATTGAAATAATTGACTAATTCATTCATATTGAAAAA
>NW_011384366.1:0-810 GCF_000754665.1 Bison bison bison
CGCCACTCGCATGGAGACCCGACTTCCCTCGGCGCCCCACGAGAGGCTCACTGACCTCGCCGTCGTACCTAGGGAGAAACCGCACACTGTGGCCGCCGCTAGAGAACAACCCTGAGACTCCCCCATCATCGCGAGTTGAGGGCCTTCGTCTCCTGTATGGCCTAGAGACTAATCTCTCGACCTCTCTCCAACGCCTCAGGAGGCTTGAAACCCTTTAGTCCACCCAGTGAGCTCCAAGAGATATCCGTCGTGACTCGAGAGCAGAGCGGGGTTCTTTGCTTCCACTCGACATGAATGCCCCGGGTGTGTCTGTAATGCAACCCTGAGATCCCTTTCGCCCCAGAGAGGAACACTGGCTTCTGGACACAAGCCTAGATGAGGTCTATTGGCCCTGCAGTCACTCGAGAGCAATCCCCAGCTTTCCTTCACAACTCGAATGGAAGATTGGACTTCCCTGGGCCAACACAAGAGGCATCCTGAATTCCCCGTCGTAACTCGAGAATCCTGCCGCAACTCGAGAAAATCCACGTGGTTCCCCCGTCATCGCAAGATGAAGCCCATTCCCGCTACAGTGTCTCAGGAGAAGTCCCACGTTAGGTATTGGAGGTCGAAACAGTACTTGCACCCTTGATGCGATCCGCAAAGTGCCCCGACATCCCGGTCTCCCTCGAGAGGAACACCGAAGTTTTCCGGCACCACTTCCTCTGAGCCTCTTCTACCCTCCTGATCTGGACAGGAGGGTCGACTCCTCTGCTTTGTCTGGAAGGGGTTCCCGACCTTCCGGTCGCACCTCAGGATGAGGCCGGTCTC
>NW_011384366.1:4057-6585 GCF_000754665.1 Bison bison bison
ATGTAGAAAAAATAAGTAGTGGCCTTGGTGTTAGTAACTTTAGACCCTTAAGGTAATAAATTCTTTTCTTTGTTGTAAACCCATTACACATCCGCCCTATAGGAATGCAATTTTATCTTTGGAAGATGGTGCCAAACCTTGAAATAATTACTCTCAGAGAAAATAAGTCTTTGTTGATAAGTCCTTGTCAAGAGTCATAAAATGTTAGTAGGCCTTCTGGCCAGAAGATGATGTAAATCACCTAAACCATTTGTATACGATACATTTGCAGGAAAGAAACCTTGATTTTTGTATAAGAACCAAAGACTGCTGACTTTGCATCCCCTACGTATCCTCTATGTGTAACTTAGGGTATAAAAGACCCCTCGTTAAAAATAAAGCTACGGGCCTTGCTCACCAACGCTTGGTCTCCCCACTGTCATTCTTTCTTTTAACTTCCAGCTGAGTCTCCATCTGGAGCGCGGAACCCACCACGCTTACTAATCATGCCTGGGTTTCTAAGACCCACTCGAGAAGGTGTCTAGGGTGAGACACCTTCCGCTATTCGAGAGGGCGCCTGCGGCCTACGTAAGTGGTGCAAACTTCTTGTCTTGAAGTTTTATTGGTCTCCCGCGTAAACCAAGCTACTCAGCTTCTTTTCTCCACTGAATTTTCCTACTGAGCTATCTTCATTCTATTGTTCTCTATATCTCTAATTAGCATATAAATAGTCGCCGACGCCGTCTCCCCTTTGAATACCCTGGATCAGCCGGGGCTGGTCCTCGGCAGGTGGCGCCCGAACAGGGACGTTTCGAAGGTAAGTCCCCAACCCCATTCCCCCAGTGTTGAGTTTTCGGGACGGATAGGACCCCACTTAGGGTGCTGCAGACCCCCCTGTAGAATAGACAGGGAGAGAGGAGTGGGAAGTGTTGAAAGTGTTGAAGAGTTAGAGAGAAAAAAAAAAAAAACGATTTCTAAAAAGGCTGACAAAAAAGGCCTAATCTTTTGATAGCTAAAAGCAAAATCTTTTACTATACTTAATTTTCTGACATGGGTAACACTAAATCAAATGAAAGACAGCTCTTTATATGAGTAATTTTACAGTTATTAAATAAAAGAGGAATCAAAGTTAAAAAATCTGCCATTCAATCATATTTTTCATTTGTACAAGACCACTGCCCTTGGTTTCTACAACAGGGCACTGTTAACTTAGATATCTGGGAAAAAGTAGGGAAACAGCTAAGAGCTTATTGTGTTCACCACGGCTTGGAGAAAATCCCTACTTACACCTTTCCTCTGTGGAATATGACTAGAGATGCTTTAGATCCAGCTCATGAATCTGAAAAGGTACCTGTTATAAACAAAAGTGAAACTGAAGAGGCTATACCTAACTATCGGCAACTAAATGAATGGCTAGCCGCTATGACTGCCAATGAACATGTAAAAATTAGGGATGAGAAAAAAAGATCAGCTCTCCCCTCAGGATGAGAAAGATTTAGATGAAACAGCAGCTCAATACCATTCTGATGACGATTGGTCTTTTCTAGCTAAAGATGCTCCTAAAAGTTTAAGAAAAACATCCCTAATCAGACCATCCGCTCCTAGGAGCTTGAGGGAAACATCCCCGATCAGACAGTTTGTAAGATTTAGTCACCAAACAGTTAAAAGATCTGCGGAACAGGAGAGGAAAAATAAGAGACGCTCCCATCCCCCCATGCCTCCTCCTCCGTGTGGGGGTAAAGGGCCTCCGCTAGGAGTTTCCCGGACAAAGATTTTCTCTAGTCCCAAGGATAAATTTGATCCTCACCTTGAGGCTTCTTTTCTAGTCCCCTCTATAGTTTAGCTAGGGTAAAGAGGTTACAAAATAAATAAAAATATTCTCAAAAAAATATAAATAAATAAAAAATGGGTTTCTCTACATCTAAAAATAGACAAATGTTTATTGGCTCTGTGAAATATGATTAGAAATGTCCTGGACCCCTGTCATGAGGCTGTTAGATAGCCTATGGGGGAGGCTATAGCGGTAGATGGTGGTGAGTCTCCACTTTCTGCACAGATCATAATTTCTGCTATTGGAAAAAAAAAAAAAGGAGGGAGAAAGTGCTTTACCTCCCGAGGAAGGAGAGGGCTTACAAGACGCTGCGGCCGAGCGCCCTGGCGAGCTCCCTCCCCCTCTGCACAAACCTTTAAAAAACTTATCCACCACTTTCTGATTTAAGGTGATCGCCACCACCTCCGTTTGTGCCTCCCAGGACCCAGGAGTTCCCCACTTTGCCCCCAAAGCCTCTCAAAGCGTTGCCTAGGCCTGAGGAAGATAAAAAGTTTTTTGAACAGTGGAGCTTTTAAAACAGACTGCGTGCACAATATGCAGAGCATGCTTCTTAGAGAAAACCCCCTCAGGGGGGGTCTCACCCAGGCTAGGAGAAAAGCGAAACCGCAAGGGGATTTAGCAACAATATTAACCCCTGATGTGCCGCTTACTCCAATTCCAACGGGAGTGGCTGGCCCCCTACCTTTGGACATTGTAAGATTTGTCCTGGGGCATAGCT
>NW_011384366.1:9434-10085 GCF_000754665.1 Bison bison bison
CCTAGTATCCTCTATGTGTAACTTAGGGTATAAAAGCCCCTGTTAAAAATAAAGCTACGGGCCTTGCTCACCAACGCTTGGTCTCCCCATGTCATTCTTTCTTTTAACTTCCAGCTGAGTCTCCATCTGGAGCGCGGAACCCACCACGCTTACTAATCATGCCTGGGTTTCTAAGACCCACTCGAGAAGGTGTCTAGGGTGAGACACCTTCCGCTATTCGAGAGGGCGCCTGCGGCCTACGTAAGTGGTGCAAACTTCTTGTCTTGAAGTTTTATTGGTCTCCCGCGTAAACCAAGCTACTCAGCTTCTTTTCTCCACTGAATTTTCCTACTGAGCTATCTTCATTCTATTGTTCTCTATATCTCTAATTAGCATATAAATAGTCGCCGACGCCGTCTCCCCTTTGAATACCCTGGATCAGCCGGGGTTGGTCCTCCGCACCCCGACATCCCGGTCTCCCTCGAGAGGAACACCGAAGTTTTCCGGCACCACTTCCTCTGAGCCTCTTCTACCCTCCTGATCTGGACAGGAGGGTCGACTCCTCTGCTTTGTCTGGAAGGGGTTCCCGACCTTCCGGTCGCACCTCAGGATCAGGCCGGTCTCACGACGACATTCCAGACGTGGCCTCGTGGGTGGTTCCACATTCCGAAG
>NW_011384367.1:0-814 GCF_000754665.1 Bison bison bison
AGACACATATTAATCAAATTAACAAAGATCAAACACAAAGAACAAATATTAAAAGCAGCAAGGGAAAAACAACAAATAACACACAAGGGAATTCCCATAAGGATTACAGCTGATCTTTCAATAGAAACTCTTCAAGCCAGGAGGGAATGGCAAGACATACTTAAAATGATGAAAGAAAATAACCTACAGCCCAGATTATTGTACCCAGCAAGGATCTCATTCAAGTATGAAGGAGAAATCAAAAGCTTTTCAGACAAGCAAAAGCTGAGAGAATTCTGCACCACCAAATCAGCTCTCCAACAAATACTAAAGGATATTCTCTAGACAGGAAACACAAAAACGGTGTATAAATTCGAACCCAAAACAATAAAAGTAAATGGCAACGGGAACATACTTATCAGTAATTACATTAAATGTAAATGGGTTGAATGCCCCAACCAAAAGACAAAGACTGGCTGAATGGATACAAAAACAAGACCCCTACATATGTTGTCTACAAGAGACCCACCTCAAAACAGGGGACACATACAGACTGAAAGTGAAGGGCTGGAAAAAGATTTTCCATGCAAATAGGGACCAAAAGAAAGCAGGAGTAGCAATACTCATATCAGATAAAATAGACTTTAAAACAAAGGCTGTGAAAAGAGACAAAGAAGGTCACTACATAATGATCAAAGGATCAATCCAAGAAGAAGATATAACAATTATAAATATATATGCACCCAACACGGGAGCACCACAGTACGTAAGACAAATGCTAACAAGTATGAAAGGAGAAATTAACAATAACACAATAATAGTGGGAGACTTTAAT
>NW_011384368.1:0-580 GCF_000754665.1 Bison bison bison
ACGTTCTTCTCTGATGTCTTTTGCCTGGAATGCCCTCTGCACTCTTTGGCTTCCATCCCATAGGGCGTTTTTCGTTTCTTGAATGTCCTAAGTTTCCCTGGTCACATAGCCTTCCAAGATGCTATTTTCCCGGCCTGAAATTCTTCCTGCATCTCAACCCTGGTTTACCTAGGTTCAACCTATGGACCTCAACGAAATGGTGCCTCTGGAAAGCCTTCCCTGACACCCAGGTTTTGTGGTGAGGGAAGAGGCCCCTCTATAGGTTCTCAAAGGATCTGCCTGTGATGTATCATTAGAGTCGTCTCAGTGAAAGCAGGAACTCTGTGTCTTCTTCTCTCCGCTTCTATTCCCTGAAACTTATTACATGCCTCCTAGCTCATCGTAGGTGCTCAGTATTTACTTAGTGTGTGAAAGACAGAAAAGCTCTTGGAAGCCTCAAGGGGTCACTTGGCTCGGCACTTTTGATCTCTTTGTATATTTGGCGATTCAATTCTTTCCTTTCCTGGGTTGATGTGTACACTATATTCGAGGCACAATCTAAGGCATGAAGACATATCCATACATAGAGGTTCTTGCTTTC
>NW_011384369.1:0-500 GCF_000754665.1 Bison bison bison
GATCTTTAGGCAGGCAGGGTAGGGAGTTCTGAGATATCATGGAAACAAGCCACAAATATGTTCCCTCAGATATCCACACATTATTTCCTCTTAAATGGCAAAATGTGCATCGACTCCTATACTTGCAACAAAGTAAATGATTTTTGGAATTAAAAAAAAAAAAAACTCTTTCTGTGCTAAAAAAAAAAAAATGAAATCCCAGGGCTGATCTCCTTTAGAATGGACTGGTTGGATCTCCTTGTAGTCCAAGGGACTCTGAAGAATCTTCTCCAACACCACAGTTTAAAAGCATCAATTCTTCAGCGCTCAGCTTTCTTCACAGTCCAACTCTCACATCCATACATGACCACAGGAAAAACCATAGCCTTGACTGGACGAACCTTTGTTGGTAAAGTAATGTCTCTGCTTTTGAATATGCTATCTAGGTTGTCATAACTTTCCTTCCAAGGAGTAAGTGTCTTTTAATTTCATGGCTGCAGTCATCATCTGCAGTGATTTTT
>NW_011384370.1:0-838 GCF_000754665.1 Bison bison bison
GTGTTGCATATTCAATCACTCACCTATGGACACTTGAATGGGTTCTACCTTTGAGCTATTGTGAATAATGTCACTATGAATATTTGTGTACCAGTTTTTGATTGAATTATTAACAAATACATAGTACTATATATGAAAGAAACCACAAGGACCTACTGTACAGTTTAGGAAACTGTATTGAATATCTTATGATAATGTTTAATGGAACAGAGTCTCAAAAGGAATATATGAAAAAGACATAATAACCATGATAATTATGTGCCAACACTGAGTTATCATAGCACTACTCAACGTGTCTTTATACATGCCACTAAAATATTCACATCTGTAAGTATATTATAAAAAAATTATATAAAAAATACAAGAATTGAAACAGAGAATAAATAAACTTCCTGTCATTGCTCATCATCATTTATGCACTGTTACTACCTGTACCACTGATTGTATAAGTGCTGGACTAGGAATTGACATTCGTGTAAACCAAGAGATTGCGAAGGTGTAAGGAAGTATAACTTATTGAATTCCTTAACAAAGGATTATATAACCTATGTACATGAAGTGAATGAAAGTCTGTTTAATTGAGCCACATTCTTCCTAGAGTGATGAGCTTCCACCCCACCCAATGTTAGTTCACAATTTAATCCTGCAGTCATCTGGCCTCAATGTCTGCTTCCTGCCATCCAGAAAGAAAAGATGAGGAAGTCCTGACAAAACCGATGCTATTTTTCTTTTTTTGATTTGTATTTTATCGCAGGGGCTTGGCAAAAAAGAGGGCCTAACCTGTTTCTAGAGTTGCATCCCAAGGATTGCTCTGGAATGTTACATATGTTGACAAACT
>NW_011384371.1:0-791 GCF_000754665.1 Bison bison bison
CCCCCTCGAGGTCACCTGCACAAGTGGAGGGAACCCAGGGTTTCCTGCCTCAACACGGGAAAGAACTCGAGAGACCTTCTTCAACACGTCTCGAGGCCAGATTCCCCTACCATGGCTCGGGAGCAGTGACGCACTCCCCCTTGACACTCGCATGGAGACCCGACTTCCCTGGCGCCCCACAAGAGGCTCACTGACCTCGCCGTCGTACCTCGTGAGAAACCGCACACTGGGGCCGCCGCTCGAGAACAATCCCGAGATTCCCCCGTCCTCGAGAGATGAGGGCCTTCGTCTCCTGCATGGCCTAGAGACCAATCTCGCGACGTCTCTCCAAACGCCTCAGGAGGCTTGACTCCCTTGAGTCCACACAGTGAGCTCCCAGAGATACCCGTCGCGATTCGAGAGCAGAGCGGGGTTCTTTGCTTCCACTCGAGATGAATGCCTGTCTCCCTGGGTGTGTCTGGAATGCAACCCCGAGAACCCTGTCGCCCCTGGAGAGGAATATTGGCTTCTGGACACAAGCCTAGATGAGGTCTATTGGCCCTGCAGTCACTCAAGAGCAATCCCCAGCTTTCCTTCGCAACTCGAATGGAAGATTGGACTTGCCTGGGCCAACACACGAGGCATCCTTAATTCCCCGTCGTAACTCGAGAATCCCGCCGTAACTCGAGTAAAACCACGTGGCTCCCCGTCATCGCAGATGAAGCCCTTTCCGCTACAGCGTCTCGGGAGAAGTCCCACGTTAGGAATTGGAGGTCAAAAGGGCACTTGGCACCCTTGATGCGACCCTCAAA
>NW_011384372.1:0-713 GCF_000754665.1 Bison bison bison
GCAATCCAAGCTGTCTAGAATTCAGGGATCCAACGAGGACTACGGAAAGGAAAGATGACCTGACCTAGGAGGGCCATGATATTCTCTAGAACCGGACAAAGTTGGTTTGCAAGGAAACTTGATTCCTTGGAACCCGGAAAGCTGGTTCTTTTCATATGCAATTCCAAACCAGGAGCTCCTTCCCAAAGCCTGCCTGGCCGCCAGCCCCACCCCCCACTCCCCAGAAAAAACGGCTCAAAGAAATCTTTTCCATCTCAGGCGGAAAACTGGAAGATGTCTTGTCTTGTCTGTCTGGATTGATGTCTGTGTCAGTGTGAGCCTTGTGATTTTTGATAATAGTGCTCAAGTTCTGAGTTCTTATTTCAATGGTCTCAAGACAAGGCAGCCCTTGCAACCACTGCTTCCAATACAAGAAAACTTTGACCTCAGGGAATGTCAGAGTCCCGTGAACTGGGAACTAGTCAATTATTAAATATCTAGTAGTTTTGTTTTTGCTCCTCTACTGTAGACATGTCTAAGAGTCATCAACATGAAGCACAAAATGTTCATAGTGCCTCGGTTTGTTCTAAGGTAAAAATTGCTATTGCTATATCGTTATACTCTGTCACAAGCCTTGTCAACAACAAAGTACCTGGAAAGAACAGGAACAAAACGAAAAATTAAATGTAGATATGAGCTTTTCGATAAACTATGAACACTAATTACACCTCTAC
>NW_011384373.1:0-558 GCF_000754665.1 Bison bison bison
ACCTGTGGTTTAATAGACCTCCAAGTCCCAAGAGCTCTTTGCCTGGTGGAGACCTGGAGAACTCAGGGAGCAGCCCCACATCACACTGGAGCCCGGACCAGAGAGAAGGTTCTTGCCAGGAAGGCTCCATCCCTGCTGGGGGTGGGGTGGGGTCGGGGTTCACATCTGATTGTGCATCCCCCGGGCCTTCGGTGCAGGCCCCACTCTGCGATCTGGAAAGGAGGTGGCTTCCCTCCCTGACACAGAACTAGTATTTTTTTTGTCCTTGTCATTGTCTAGTCCCATTTGGCTCCCAGGCTCTACACTTGACCCTCACCCACAGGATCAGGAGAGCCCAGTTCTAGAAGAGTTTCATACAGGGAGAGGCTCCAGGAGACACTCCAATGCCCGGGCCTAAATAAGCATTTCCTTGGAGTTTCACAGCCCCGGGAGGAGATACTGGGTTTGTGTCCATTTTACAGTTGAATATGTTGAGCCTCAGATCATTGTGTGATTTGCCCTGGGTCACTCTGCAGGTCAGTGTAAGGTGGGATTTGAATCCAGACTCTATGTCTTGGA
>NW_011384374.1:0-833 GCF_000754665.1 Bison bison bison
ATGACTAACATCACACTTTATGGTAGAACACTGAGTGTTTTACTTCTAAAATCACAATCAACAGAAAGATGTTCCCTCTCATTATATTGAATTTCTGTCCATGAAGTCATATTAGGAAATGATTGAAAAGCTATCCAGTTTGGAAAAGAAGAATAAAGCTGTTTTTATCTGTTGGTGACATCTATGTAGAAAATCCAATGAAATCTACAGGAACAGAATACCTAAAAACTAAGAATTAATTTAAGCAATGTCACAAGATATACAGATGATATATAAAATTTAATTAATTGCTTTTCTATATAGTAGGCCAATTTAAAATAAAATAAAAAATAATAACAGTACACATTGAAGTAAGAAAAACTTAAGAATACAGACAGAATATATGAAACACACCAATAGCAAAAATAGGACAAAAAATTTAGAACAGGAAATTCACTAGATAATGATATACAGATGGCAAGTAAGCATGCAGGGCACACCGAAAGTATGGCTCTCATGAGAGACAGAGAAGAACAAGTCTGATGAGGAAGTGGAAATATTTGAACTTTCATACACTGTTTATGGGAATATAAAATAGTACACCATGGTGGAAAACAGTTTGGAAGTTCCTTCAAAAGTTAAACATTGGGTTACCATATGTCCCAGCAATCCCTTTCTTAGGTTTATACAAGCAAGCATGAAAAAAAAAAAATACCCACAGACGTGCACATGAATGTTCATAACAGTCTTATTTTGAGTAGCCCAAAAGTTGAGATGAACAAAATGGCAGAACGGTAGCTGGAAGTGGAGTACATTTCACTCCACGGATACATCAAGGATACACCTTCAGACAC
>NW_011384375.1:0-738 GCF_000754665.1 Bison bison bison
GGGGTTTTTTTTCCGAACAGTGCACGGAAAAACTGCCCCTTCGTGTGGACTTCATTCACAGGGTGGAGTTCGGAGAGGTGTCCGGGCATCGGGTTCTTCTCAAGAGGGGACCGGGAAATCGGGGTCCTACGGAATGTGGAACCACCCACGAGGCCACGTCTGGAATGTCTTCGTGAGACCGGCCTCATCCTGAGGTGCGACCGGAAGGTCGGGAACCCCTTCCAGACAAAGCAGGGGAGTCGACCCTCCTGTCCAGAT
This sequence comes from Bison bison bison, assembly GCF_000754665.1. Taxonomy (NCBI): domain Eukaryota; kingdom Metazoa; phylum Chordata; class Mammalia; order Artiodactyla; family Bovidae; genus Bison; species Bison bison. Next base: position 259 of record NW_011384375.1, read on the forward strand.
CAGGAGGGGAGAAAGGGCTCAGAGGAGGGGGTGCCGGAAAACCTCAGTGTTCCTCTCGAGGGAGACCGGGATTTCGGGGAACTTTGTGGGTGGCATCAAGAGTGCCAAGTGCCCTTTCGACCTCTAATTCCTAACGTGGGACTTCTCCTGAGACGCTGTAGCGGGAAAGGGCTTCATCTTGCGATGACGGGGGAGCCACGTGGTTTTTCTCGAGTTACGGCGGGATTCTCGAGTTACGACGGGGAATTCAGGCTGCCTCTTGTGTTGGCCCAGGCAAGTCCAATCTTCCATTCGAGTTGCGAAGGAAAGCTGGGGATTGCTCTCGAGTGACTGCAGGGCCAAAAGACCTCTTCTAGGCTTGTGTCCAGAAGCCAATGTTCCTCTCCAGGGGCGACAGGGATCTCGGGGTTGCATTCCAGACGCACCCGGGGAGACAGGCATTCATCTCGAGTGGAAGCAAAGAACCCCGCTCTGCTCTCG
>NW_011384376.1:0-802 GCF_000754665.1 Bison bison bison
CACTGTCCTTGGAGTGGCAGAGTCCTACTCTGGTTGGGCATGGGAAGGTGTATTATAACTGAGAACAGTTGACTCACTTCCCCTTTGCCATCCAAGAGACTAAACGATAGAGAGGTAAGAGTAGGATGATATGATAGAAAAGAACCTGGCTTTGGAATCAGAGAGCCAAGGTTCAACTCTCAGCCTAATCACTGAGGGTGTACAGGCCCCAAACTTATGATTTCGTCATTACACAATGAATGACACCCAATACATCTGGTCACTGTCGGCTACATCTTAGCGGCCTGGGCAATATGAGCACCTGAGGCTCCACACATACTGGCCGCACTCTGCCAGCTGTGGATCATTCAGGAAATACTTGGCTTCTATTGTGTCTCTGCCTGAGGATGAGGAAGCTAGTAAAATATTTCAGAACATCCTAAGAGAGCCACAACATGCCTAATAAGATCACAGCTCTTCTCCAAGCTCCCCTGGACAGCAAGTGTGAGGCAAGGGAATGTGGTAAACAGACAGACATGTTTTCTCTCCAGATGCTTTGTTCCTTCACAAAACCCCCCCCCCCCCCCGGCCAACACAGAAACCTCTGCTACCCAAGTTTCAGATATTTCTTCACTGAAGTGAAATTCACAATTGGTGTTGTATTCGATACTTTATAAATTTTTAATAATATGAGATATAAAAAATCTATCTCAAGAAAACTAAAAAAAATTTCTTAAAAATAATAAAACTTAATAAGAGATATACTATTTTTGTCCCACATATCCTATAGCGGGATACTTAAAAATCATCCTAGTTTTAAGCA
>NW_011384377.1:0-662 GCF_000754665.1 Bison bison bison
TGCAATTACAGACTGTCAGCCTTGGCCAATGTAGAGGTACGTTTTAGAATGTGGCATGGAAACATGAACAATTTGCTTTGTCTGTTTTGCTTCGAAATTTTCAAACTGGTGACATCCTTCATAAATCACACTTGGAGGCACTGAAATAAGAGGGTCTTTCCATATTCCAAGTGCTGGCTACAGTGTTTGAAAATGAAGGAAAAGACAGAGCACCAAACAAAGAATCATCAGTCTTTCAAAAAGCCAGACAATTGTGAGGGTTGCCTCCTGAAACAGAGGTCATGATCCAAACTTCAGTTCAGCTGGGACTGAGAGAGACAGCATCCATCATTCTGAGGAACACTGACTCCCAAGTGTCACCCAGAAAAACTACAAAGAAGATTGACTACAAACACAAAATATTCCAGACGTGTTGCAGCAAGGGATCTGGCTAAAAATTAAGTTCTACCCACCTCCAGAAATTCAAAAAAGCCCTATCGAGGTTCAGCCAGCTGTACACAGAGACCCTGCCTGGCTTTTGTTGTTCAGTTTCTCAGTCGTGTCTGACTCCCTGTGACCCTATGAACTTCAGTATGCCAGGCTTCCCTGTCCATCACCATTTCCCGAAGCTTGCTCAAACTCGTTCTGTTGGGTTGCTGATGCCATCCAACCATCGTGTCCTC
>NW_011384378.1:0-553 GCF_000754665.1 Bison bison bison
CTGAGCTGCATAATAAGTGCCTGCTCAGTCCCCAGAGAGGAGCCGGCTGAATCACGTGATTAGAGTCTGCTTATCCAGTTCATTACAGCCTTCAGCTCCAATTATTATTGCCTGCTAAGTTGCGTGATTCCTGCCTGCTCAGGTCCGTGAGTATTGCCTGCTGAGCTGCCTGATTCCTCCTGCTCTGCTTCTTGATTATTGCCTGCTGAGCTGCGTGATTCCTGCTTGCTCAGCTCCAGGATTATTGCCTGCTGAGCTGCGTGATTCGTGCCTGCTCAGCTCCTTGATTACTGTCTGCTGAGCTGCGTGACTTCCTGCCTGCTCAGCTCCAGGAGTATTGTCTGCTGGGCTGCAAGATTCGTGTCTGCTCAGTCACGGGTGTCAAGCCTGCTGAGTCACGTGTTTAGAGTCCGCTTAGCCACTTAATGGCAGTCTGCTCAGCTCCTTGACTTTTGCCAGCTGAGCTGCGAGATTCGTGCCTGCTCAGCTCCTTGATCTTTGCCTGCTGAGCTGTGTGATTCCTGCCTGCTCAGCTCCATGAGTATTGCCTGCT
>NW_011384379.1:0-579 GCF_000754665.1 Bison bison bison
AGAAAAGAAGGGAGGAGGGCACCTTGCTGCCCTTTCTTGGCAGAATCTGTGGCTGTCCTGCTGAGGGGGCCTTTCCATGGGGACCGTGTGCAATTAAAGTTTGATGTTTTGTTACTGAATAATTAGAACGTGTAAAAATTTTAAATTATGTGGTGGTTTAAATTAAAAAAAAAAAACAAGCTCCAAGTTTTTTGCAAATTGGGCTCTAAAAATTGAAGGCCAGTTTTCCTTCCACTGTGGAATTCTATGAATAAATGTGCATGTTTTTTGTTTGGTTTTTGTTTTTCTTTTTTTTTTAAGTAAAAGAGTCCGAAAAATTATGGAAACAGGAAACCCAGAGGTGCCCCTGTAGTTTGGTGAAGGCCTTAAGAAGTCACTTGGAAATGCTGCTGGCTGTGGGGAGGCAGATGGGCACAGAGCTGTGCAGGCTTGTCCTTTGCATGGATGTTCTTGTTTGTGGAAATCCAGCTCGGAGCCATCTCCTGATGTGTAAGAATTTCCCAGACAAACTTTGAGCTAAGCAATGCTATTTTTTCCAAAGGAATGTTTGTCTTAAGCGATGTTAATATCTGCTAGACT
>NW_011384380.1:0-815 GCF_000754665.1 Bison bison bison
GTTGTTACCGAAAGAGTAGAGAGCAGCAGGGAACTTCACGGCAGCTGGCTGCCTGTTGGGAACTGGGGTCACTGTGACAAAAGGCAGGGTTAGAGCTCCGGTCTGATTAGGGTTTGTACTTCCTGTGGTGTGGTGAGCCTTACTCGCTCCTGTTCCCGAGTGGTCTCAGATAATCAGGACTTAACCAGGAAAACCAAATCTGGCTTCTCCAAAACAAAGTGAGTCAGTCTGGTGTGTGCCAAAGTGTATCATTGTCCCCACCCCAAAAATAAAATACTAGAAAGCCATTGAAAAGTATGATGGGGAATGCTAATTAAAAGCATCACGATATACAAAATAATGGCTGTAAAAGGCAGATCAGAAAATACTATGTACCATATGCTATTGTTTTCTGCGGGTTTTAAAGCATAGCATATTGTTTGTGTACGTACATAGAGGAATACGCACACAGAAAAAGTAAGAAAGCTGCTTAGAAACAAATGCTAACCTCTCAGGAACCTGAGCTTATAGATAGTTTAATTTTTTGTTGTTTTTTAAAAAAAGAATCTGTCTAAATGTTCTACATTGAAAGTTTTTCAGAGTAAGAAGATCTGTTAAAAGAATAATCATGCATTTACAAATACTAGTTGACTGGCATTTCACCAGGCATGCTCTTATCAGGTCTGTATTTCAGAGGAGATGAAAGCCATATTTTGGCTTACACGCCCGTAGCCATCTGCGGTCGGTAGGGTTCCCTCTAAATGATGATTCTGGTGATATTTTAAGAAGGGTCTGTAGTGAACCCTTCTTCCCTTAACTTGTCAATAAGAATGAAT
>NW_011384381.1:0-712 GCF_000754665.1 Bison bison bison
ATTGGCCCTGCAGTCACTCGAGAGCAATCCCCAGCTTTCCTTCGCAACTCGAATGGAAGATTGGACTTCCCTGGGCCAACACAAGAGGCATCCTGAATTCCCCGTCGTAACTCGAGAATCCTGCCGCAACTCGAGAAAATCCACGTGGTTCCCCCGTCATCGCAAGATGAAGCCCTTTCCCGCTACAGTGTCTCAGGAGAAGTCCCACGTTAGGTATTGGAGGTCGAAACGGTACTTGGCACCCTTGATGCGACCCACAAAGTTCCGCGACATCCCGGTCTCCCTCGAGAGGAACACCGAAGTTTTCCGGCACCACTTCCTCTGAGCCCCTTCTACCCTCCTGATCTGGACAGGAGGGTCGACTCCCCTGCTTTGTCTGGAAGGGGTTCCCGACCTTCCGGTCGCACCTCAGGATGAGGCCGGTCTCACGATGACATTCTAGACGTGGCCTCGTGGGTGGTTCCACATTCCGAAGGACCCCGATTTCCCGGTCCCCTCTTGATAAGAACCCGATGCCCGGACACCTCTTCCAACTCCACCCTGTGAATGAAGTCAACACGAAGGGGCAGTGACTCGCCCGTGCATCGTCGGGAGAAGACCCCCAGGTTCCAAATACCGCTCGACAAGTGGCCTGTCTCCCCGGGAACACCACGAGAGGCAAGCGGAGTTCCATGCCTCAACCCAGACGAGGCCTGACTCTCCTGTCCCAAGT
>NW_011384382.1:0-970 GCF_000754665.1 Bison bison bison
TCATGGAATTTTAGGAATTAGCAAGTCTAAAATCCATAGGGCAGGCTGAGTGGCTGGAAATTCAGGTAACAGTACGATTACTTAAAAATTGGAAATTATACATGTGGCTCATGTTATATTTTACTGGTCCATGCTGCTTTCACACTTGTGAAAGGAGAGAGGAAGAGGGATTAGGTAGGATGACTCGATCATGCAGCTCTAATAAGGTTTGGGCCTGGCTGATCAGGGGGGTCCTTGAGCAAAGGCTGGCCTTTGAAGGAGTCCCATGTTGGGTAGGAGGGAATTGGTACTAGTATCCTAGCCTCGCTCAGCTGTTGGCTGTAATTGTACTCCCAACTTCTGCATTGCCCAATGCAGCTCCAGTTGTGTGGAGAACCCAGAACTGAGTGCTGGATGAGGGCCATCCTGAGGACCTCTGAAACTTCCCTCAAACTTGTGAGCTTTCTAAGCCTCAGGGGCAGGTAGAAATATTTGGGTTTGAAGGCTTCTCCTGCGTCACTTCAACTAGCTACTTACTGTTCTGGAGCCCTTACTCAGCCAAAATTGAGGCTGTAAGTCTTGAAGTTCTGTTGTGGTTCACAGTCTCTAAAAAACACCATTGAGCAGAGAACATTGCAGAACTCCAGCAACTGCCATTGTCTTTATTTTGGAGGTGATTCTCATAAAATGTGTGCAGCCTTTACAGCTGATCAGCCAATCTTGCACTGGTAGTTAAGGTCTAATGAGAAAAAGGGAACCCTCTTACACTGTTGGTAGGAATGCAAACTAGTACAGCCACTATGGAGAACAGTGTGGAGATTCCTTAAAAAACTGGAAATAGAACTGCCTTATGATCCAGCAATCCCACTGCTGGGCATACACACTGAGGAAACCAGAAGGGAAAGAGACACGTGTATACCAATGTTCATCACAGCACTGTTTATAATAGCCAGGACATGGAAGCAACCTAGATGTCCATCAGCAGATGAAT
>NW_011384383.1:0-707 GCF_000754665.1 Bison bison bison
CAGTTGAGTCGCTCCAATCATTAGTGTTATGGAGCAAGATGAACTTTTGGAAATGCAGATGCAATTCTATCACCTCCCTGCCACAACTGCTCTTGGATTTTCCCATCATATTGAATATATGATCACATCCCTTCACTGCTTGTTCCCGAAGTTTGTCTCTGATGCCTTTTCACTGGAATGCCCTCTGCACTCTGGCTTCCATCCCATAGGGCATTTTTCATTTCTAGAATGTCCTAAGTTTCCCTGGTCACATAGCCTTCCAAGATGCTATTTTCCCTGCGTGAAATTCTTCCTGCATCTTAACCCTGGTTTACGTAGGTTCAACCTACGGATCTCAAACCAACTGTTACTCTGAAAAGCCTTCCCTGACACCCAGGTTTTGGTGAGGGAAGAGGCCCCACTATAAGTTTGCAAAGGATCTGCCTGTGATGTATCATTAGAGTCGTCTCAGTGAAAGCAGGAACTCTGTGTCTTCTTCTCTCCACATTCTATTTCCAGAAATTTATTACACGCCTCCTAGCTCATCGTAGGTGCTCAGTATTTACTTAGTGTGTGAAAGACAGAAAAGATCTTGGAGGCCTCAAGGTGTCACTTGGCTCGGCACTTTTGATCTCCTTGTATATTTGGCGATTGAATTCTTTCTTTCCTGGGTTGATGTGTACACTATAATCAAGGCAAAATATAAGGCATTAATACATATCCATAAA
>NW_011384384.1:0-645 GCF_000754665.1 Bison bison bison
TCTCCTGCATGGCCTAGAGGCCAACCTCGCGACCTCTCTCCAAACGCCTCAGGAGGCTTGACTCCCTTTAGTCCACCCAGTGAGCTCCACGAGGTACCCGTCGCGACTCGAGAGCAGAGCGGGGTTCTTTGCTTCCACTCGAGATGAATGCCTGTCTCCCCGGGTGCGTCTGGAATGCAACCCCGAGATCCCCGTCGCCCCTGGAGAGGAACATTGGCTTCTGGACACAAGCCTAGATGAGGTCTATTGGCCTTGTAGTCACTCGAGAGCAATCCCCAGCTTTCCTTCGCAAGTCTAATGGAAGATTGGACTTCCCTGGGCCAACACAAGAGGCATCCCGAATTCCCCGTCGTAACTCGAGAATCCCGCCGCAACTCGAGAAAAACCACGTGGTTCCCCCGTCATCCCAAGACGAAGCCCTTTCCCGCTACAGCGTCTCAGGAGAAGTCCCACGTTAGGAATTGGAGGTCGAAACGGTACTTGGCACCCTTGATGCACCCCCACAAATTTCCCCGGCATCCCGGTCTCCCTGGAGAGGAACACCGAGGTTTTCCGGCTCCACTTCCTCTGAGCCCCTTCTACCCTCCTGATCTCCACAGGAGGGTCGACTCCCCTGCTTTGTCTGGAAGGGGTTCCCGACCTTCC
>NW_011384385.1:0-590 GCF_000754665.1 Bison bison bison
TGGTCTTCGTTGGGGGGGGTGGGGGGTTGGGGTGGGGACTCTTCGCCGCCTTTGTTTTGGGGCTGGGTTTGGTTTCCTTTCTGCTTGCTCGCGTTTCTTGCATTCCCGCCTGGGTGGGGGTGGGTGTGGGGGCTACCGCCCCTTGCCTCTCAGCCTGGCTGTCGGGCTGTAGCCAAGCGACTTCCAAATGCACACCCCGTCCCCGGGCTCCCGGCTCTGCTCAGGCACAGGGGCAAACTGCCCTGGGCGGGGAGCATGCTTGGGCTCCTCCGTCGAGTCCTCCACCAGGTGCTCTGGTCTGAGGCGCTTCCCTTTCTTCTCTTCTTCCACAGGCCCCATCGCCACAGGGTCTCGAAGGAGAGGCTCGTTCTGAAGCCGAGCCAGAAGGACGCCCTGCAAGCGCTCTTTCAACAGAACCCCTACCCTGGGATAGCGACCAGAGAACGACTGGCCCGAGAGCTCGGCATTGACGAAAGCAGAGTTCAGGTAGGCCCCCCGCCTCTCCACCCGTTCTCCCTTTCAGGCTCTCCATGCCGATCCAAGGCAGCTGAACGCAATCTGGCGGCCTTTCTCCTGAGAAGGATTTCTCT
>NW_011384386.1:0-612 GCF_000754665.1 Bison bison bison
CTGAGCAGACACGAACCACGCAATCAGCAGGCAATAAGCATGGGGCTCTGCAGTGACGAATCATGCTTCTCAACTGGCAATAATCAAGCAGGTGACCAGGCAGGAATCACGCAGCTCAGCTGGCAATTGTCAAGCAGATGAGCCGACAGGAATCACCCAGCTCAGCTGGCAATTGTCATGCAGATGAGCCGGCAGGAATCACGCAGCTCAGCAGGCCCTGATCCCGTGACTCTGCAGGAACTGATCACTTGGCTGATCAAGTCCAGATCACGTGACTGAGCATGCACTGATCACCTGGCTATCATGCACTGATCACGTGACTGCGCATGCACAGAGGACGTGGCTGATCGGGCACTGATCACGTGTTTATCAGGCAGTGATCAGTGACTGACAGGCGCTGATCATGGGACTGTGCACGCACTGATCAAGTGGCTGATCAGTAACTGACCACCTGACTGCGCATGCAGTGATCACCTGGCTGGTCGTTCACTGATCACGTGTTTATCATACGGTGATCACCTGACTGAGAGGCGCTGATCACGTGACTGTGCCCTCAGTGATCACGTGGCTGATCATGCACTGATATCGTGACTGAGCATGCACTGATCATGT